>NW_026110487.1:12500-110692 GCF_024679095.1 Eriocheir sinensis
AATTGCACAATTGTTCTCTGCATCACTGCATCTTTGTTTATTGATGCCTAATGGTAATAATGGCGTTGTAGCTTTATCAAGTACATTTGAGGCAATAAATATACAAAATATGCTGTGGGATATTATGAAGTTACTGTATGTTATACATTGTATTATTTTATGAAATGAAAGTATTATGATCGATGGCGAAGAACAAATGCCGTCCTGCATCCACGTGGGCAATGGAGCAACATGCCTGACATCGTTGATGGTTGTTGTGCTTGTGCCTCGGTCCTCAATGCAGGACGTTAAGTCACTTCGTTCACGCCACCCCGGTCGTGGCGTGACATGACGTATCACTCACTGATTTCATGCTATCAGAGTAGGCGGAGCCCACTACTTTTTTGGTAGAGCATCTTAGTAACTACTATCACCGCCCCAGACGCCAAACAAGGTAGCAAAACCATTCTAATATTTACCTGAATGTATTCCGTACCAATGTACGTGATGGTATGTAGTACCATACCTCCCTATCACGTACACGTGTGGGACGGTGATAAAGGGGTTAAGGGAGACGGGGAGGTGGGTGAGGTATAAGGGTAGGGAGGAATAGTCTGGGGGTTGGTAGGGGTGTAGGCGGGGCTAGACGAGTACCCCACATTCGTTCGAATGTGCATACGACCTTAGTGACCATGCCTGGCTTCGGCTTAATATACAGGAGTAAACTCCTTCGTAAACGCATATAGCAATATGCTATGTGGGCCATAAATTATGTAGGGGTGTAAAAGGCTTGGTGTTGAAATACCATACTGATCCGACAATTTGTTTAGGAATTATTTGCGAAAAACAGTGTAACACGGCCAGTGAAACCCATAGTAGGGTCTTTTCCCTTCTATAATTCCTTCCCCCTCCTGTCTCTCTCCGGCATATGACATGTGCACAGATGTTGCGCCGACTAAATGAAACTTTCCAACGTTTCATCTCTGTACCGCGCAGCAACACCCATAACATGCAAACAAGGGTGTGTGCTCCGAGGAAGAGGGGAGGGGGGGGGGTGAGTGCTCAGCATCTCGCAGCCTCTCTAACCTGTAACTCACTCACGTACGAGAGCTGATAGCATCGAAGTGAGTATAAAATCATAATGCCTCTGATATACTTGTACCTACATTGTGTAGCAGCCTACGGCGTGGCATCATGAGGGAGTGACGAGCGAGGGGTGGAGCGACTCGCTGCTTCACGCGGTCGAACTGTTCATTGCGAAACATTCAGGCGGTGAGCACTGAGGGTCACCGTTGCCAGATTGCTGTACTTAGAGCATCGTGCTTACTGATTTTTGACACTTGACGATCCCCAAAAGACATCAGGAATTAACGATTGTAATGATAACTATAAATGAGTCTCGTTATTTGGGTGTAGGGGACAGTTTTTGGAACGGAAGTCGGTATAAAGAAGAGGCTGAGTAAGGCAATCTGGCAACGCTGCTGAGGGCTCCCTAGCGTCAGAAAGAGAATGTCAGGAATTGTTTCTAGCAAATTCTTGAACTGAATATGAAAGCAGTATTGTAGGAAAATAAAAATACACCAGCAATACCTGTGTGGCAAGCAATTCCCGGGCGTGGCGTGTCAAAAATTACATCTCGACAACGCTGACGGCTGACCACGTTGTCGTGGGAAAACGGCGGAGAATCTGTGACGTAGAGAGATCCAGGGTAAAATAAGGTATGCTTTATTTTACCCTGGAGAGATCCTCGTGCATCTCAGGGCGGCGCGCGTCGGCCAAGCGGCGGGATGTGTATGTGACCTTGTGCGCGTGTGTGCCCGGCGGCGGTGGCGAGGCGTGTATTATGAGGCGATTGTGTGTGCCCGGCGGCGGTGGCGAGGCGTGTATTATGAGGCGATTGTGTGCGCCCGGCGGCGGTGGCGAGGCGTGTATTATGAGGTGATTGTGTGTGCCCGGCGGCGGTGGCGAGGCGTGTATTATGAGGTGATTGTGTGTGCCCGGCGGCGGTGGCGAGGCGTGTATTAAGAGGTGATTGTGTGTGCCCGGCGGCGGTGGCGAGGCGTGTATTATGAGGCGATTGTGTGTGCCCGGCGGCGGTGGCGAGGCGTGTATTATGAGGCGATTGTGTGTGCCCTGTCAGGACCCAGAAAACGAGGAAACAGAGGAGTGAGATATACAACTGTGTAAACACCTGACAGGACAAACACTAACAAAAAGGGTGACATACATATAAGTGTAAACATCTCAAGTACAAAAGAGGGGAAACAACGAAGGTAAAGGAAAACAGATACCCAGAGAGGAAAGACAGGTATACAACTGTGTAGACATCTGACAGGACAAACACTAACAAAAAAAGTGACATATATAACAGTGTAAGCATCTCAAGTACCAAAGAGAGGAAACAACGAGGGTAAAGGAAAACAGATACCCAGACTCAGATACAGAAAACAGATGCCCAGTGGGCGTGGTCAGAAAGTGTGAACAACCATTGAAAAAGACACTGACCTGTGACGTCAGTTGTGGCGACATGTTATGAGCCAATAATTTAACAGAAAAATCACTGTGGGAGTGTCTTAAGACTGACTCACGAATAGCAGGAGAAGTAAAACAATACAACATAATGAGGGAGCAGATGGGTGTGACAGGAAGTATTGGCCATTGGTTATGTAGAAAATTAAGGGCGTGTCAAGGATGTAAGTCCGCCTAAAGCAAAGAAAAATGTGGCCTAGAAATCAGTGATATAGGTAGACCGAGCTTGGTCTCGCCTCAAGCAGACCTGCTACTCACTCAGCCGAGAATGGCTGTTGAGATCTTAATCGTGAGTAGAAATTCGAGAATCTAAGGGAAACCGACTGTATTGTCCTGGAGATTATAATGTAGGAGATGTGAAGTAGGATTGTGAGTGGGACAGGATTGTGATTATTTGTTTGCGATGTAAAGCAAAGGTAAAACCACTGGGTGTGGTAAAATTGGGTGTTTCCATGACTTGTAGTAGATTATACTATAGGAATGTGTTATTAGGATTTTGTGAAGAGAGTACATAATGATTGTGATGAAAGCAGAGAGATACAAACCACTGCTTGTGGAACGACGAGTGTTATTATTATTGGCAACAACTGAGCACATATTGTAGTATTATGTTTAAGACATGTCGTTTGTCATATGTTGCATCCATTGCTGAATATGCCAGTGTTATGATCGTCTGGGCATAGAATATTGCGTAAGGCAATTACTTTCATTTAATTTTAAATAAATGTATATTTACTTTTTCCCTTGTTTATCCCCGAACACCAGTCTCCAATAACAACTTAAGCCGGATCACGCTACCAGGGATACGAGACAGTGAAATCATTTATGGAGTGATTAATGAGTGATAAAAGAGTTGATTTAATACAAGAAAAGAAGGGTCTAAAACTGGTGGCAGCGGTGGGATAAATAGGGACATGTGCTTACAGTGCTTTTGTTTAATTTACTCTGACGAGAAAACGCCTCTTATTTTAATTAAGCTTTGCTCGTTTTAAGTGGCGGAAATAATAGTGACGATTTAATTATATAATTTATGGTTCTTCCGGAGGACATGGACTTTGACGATATGGTAATGGAAACTCTGGCCAACCACTGTTGTTCTGTAGTGCAATGGGTAGCACACGCGACTCAACCGAGAATTCATGAGTTCCTTCCCGGGCGGAGTGGAGAGGGATGGGCAGTCTCT
The DNA here is from genome assembly GCF_024679095.1 of Eriocheir sinensis. Taxonomy (NCBI): domain Eukaryota; kingdom Metazoa; phylum Arthropoda; class Malacostraca; order Decapoda; family Varunidae; genus Eriocheir; species Eriocheir sinensis. The sequence goes on from NW_026110487.1 coordinate 16,192, forward strand.
CTCCACCCGCGCCGCGATCCATTCATCAGTGAGAGGGTGTCAGGTGACAGGCAGCGGCAGCGTCCTGCCTCTCAGGTTTGTTTGTTTTAGGATTGTTACCCCAGGATGGAGAGCACGGGCTCTACGCCTCACAGGGTGGTGGTGTGCCGCGGCGGGCATGCAGCCATAGAGTGACTTTATAAAGGCCTAACCCGCGTCCCCCAGGTAGGAAGTGTAGAGTATGATCTAGAAAAAATGTGAAATACTAAGAAAAGTGTGAGGTATGGATAAAAAGTCATGAATAAAAAAATAAAAAAATGAAGCATATGGACAATAGTGTGAAGTATTAAGATAAATGTGTGAAGTAAGAGAATCAGAGGAAGAGGAGGCCAGGGTAGTGCCCCCCTCAGTTATCTACTACAAATAACATTAAATAAACAAATGAAAATAAATAAATAAATAAATAAATGTGCACACTTGCAGTGGAAAAAACGGAAAATGAGCGAAGAACAAAACAGGGAGTAACCTTTAATATAATAAGATGAAGGCTATAACGAATAAGGGAGTAACCTTTAATATAATAAGATGAAGGCTATAACGAACAAGGGAGTAACCTTTAATATAATAAGATGAAGGCTATAACGAAGAAGGGAGTAACCTTTGATATAATAAGATGAAGGCTATAACGAACAAGGGAGTGACCGCCTCACATAAATATAAGGAAAAGAAGGTTATAACGAACAAGGAAGTGACCTTAAAAATAATGACAAGAAGGCTATAATCAACATAACTCAAGAGTAACTTTGTTAGGCAGATCGCACTACTCATGATAATACATATGCAAAAGTGGCAGCACTCCTAGAAACAGGAGCGTGTGTGAGTTTTTAACGGATGAATTTATTAAAGAATTAGGGCTCGCAGTAAATAACTGTGAAGCGAAACCCGTGAATATTGTCTCTGTGCAAAGATACCATATTGAAAATGACGGTAAAAGACAAGTTAATATGGAAGGAAAAAGTAGTTTCCAAGACTTATTGATAACACGCGATGTAGATTTGCCGACTCATATTATGTTGAGTACTGATTTGTCGTGTAGCACGAGATTATTTTGAAAACATTGCAACTAAATGAGGAACAAAAGAACGAAGCTTAAAACTGATAATAGAAGGGGAAACCATACAATTATGCCAGGAAAAATATGTCTTATATCTAGAGGTGAAGGATCTTAGCTAAATGTAGATGGAAAGGAAGAAGGTCTCACTAAAAATAAGGCCGTACGTTGCCAAGCAGCGGAACCTTTGCAACTGCATGCATCTGTTGCAGGTTACATAACGCTAGTGACGCAACTACAGGCAAGTGAAGCTTTATTTGAGCCTTGTGTTAGTACTCCTCAGGCTAGAGTCTTGTGCTCAGGGATAGTTAAGTTAGCCCCTTCATCTGACAATCAAAGATCTTATGTCACTGTGCCGTATTTGAATATTGAAAGTGAGTGTAAGGATAGATGATAATACAACGTTAGGATTTGTGAAGCCTGTCACTCATGAGCAATACGCTGATCTGCCACAAGTATCTAGTGTACAGACCGCTGACACAGCTAAAACAGACTTGAAGCCCGCAGAGCTTGAAGTAAGGAAGAAAAGCCTCTATCAAATTGTTGACGCTAAATTCCCAAGTGAAGAGAGAGAATTAGGTTTTAAAGTCCATAATAGATAAATATATAACAGTGTTTTCCACAGAACAAGAACCATTAACAGTAACGCCCTATTTTTTTAAGCACCATCAAGCAAAACACTGATGAAGTAGTGTACAGGCGTTCATATAACATTCCTATCAGTTATCATGACAGAGTAAATAAACAACTTATATCGCTCCAGCAACAGGGTGTGATTCGCCCTTCGCGATCACCCTATAATGCCCCACTTATCCCAGTGCAAAAAAAGATGGAGTACTACGACTTTGTCTGGACTTCCGGGCACTTAATAAAACACTACGGGACGACCGGTACCCACTCCCTAATATAACTACCATACTCAATCAATTGGGAGATAGTAAGTTTTTTTTTCATGCCTAGACTTGAAACAGGGTTACCATCAAATCCCCCAAGATGAAATCAGCAGAGAGAAGACGGCATTTTCTTCTCCAGCAGGACATTGGGAATTTACTTCCCTCCCCTTTGGCCTTAAAACAGCCCCGCCCTGCTGCAAGAAAATAATAAACACTGTCCTTACAGGACTATTAAGCAACAAGGTTCAGGTGTACCTTGATGACATAATTATCCTGGGCGATACATTTTCTAATCACGCAGATAACTTAGAACAAATTCTGGATCGCTTAAAGGAAGCCAAACTGACTCTTAAGATGGAGAAGTGTATCTTTTTTAAGGACAAAGTAGATTTCATGGGCCATGCCATCCGCTCAGAGGGAATAAGACCTAAATCTAGCAAGCTGGAGGCCATACAAAACGTCCCGGCCCCCCAAACTGTTCATGATTTACAGTCATTTCTTGGATTGACTAATTATTATCGCAAATTTATTGCAAATTATTCACAAATTGTTGCTCCTTTTCTAAAGATTTACAAAGGGAAGAAAGGTACACTAAAAGAATAAATAAAAATAAAATAAAACTCCACTCATATGGACGGATGAAACAAAAATTGCGTTCTCAACCCTTAAGGATAGAATGCTTGGTACAGTCACTCTACGCATCCTACTACAATACTGGTGGAGTATTGCAATAACAGGATAATGATGATAAACTAAGACCTGTATCTTTTTTTGTGAGAAATTGAATACGGCAGAATAGCGGTACAGTATAGTTGAACGAGAGGCTTTAACTGTAATTTATGGGTTACACGTAAACCGCCCATTAATACTGGGTTACCCTGTTGAGATCCACACGGGTCACAGACCTTTAGTAGGGTTGTTACAGGTAGCTAGTCCCAACGGCAGGATAGCTAGATGGCAGACTCTCATGAGTGAGTATGGTTTCACAATCAATCATTTGCCTGGCAAGGAAAATATAGTAGCAGATTTTTTTTATCAAGGATGAAGGCTCAACAGGACACTGAGATTAAATTAGAAGGACACGCGCGATAATGTTTGTGGATGGGGAACAACAAAAACCGTGGAACACGTGGATAATGAGGGGCAAGGTATTGCACTAGTGCAGAAAAAGAATCAGGCGCCGAAAAATTAGAAAATAAAATACATATGTATGGACCTGAATAGTGAGTGTATTGGCCACACACTTGACTGGAGTATTCAGGAGATTAGTGAGCTGCATGATGAGCAGCCAGCATATAAGTATGCTAAAAGAAGGAAGCCCCATGAATGAAAATTGAGCAAAGACTCAGAGAAAAAAGGCATAATGTGAGATGCCGCCCCTGTTAGAGGTACAGGTGGAAATTATGTTATATTGTGTTGAAGATGGGCATAATGTGAGATGCCGCCCCTGTCAGAGTTACAGGTGGAAATAAATGATGTGTTTTAGTGAGTCCGTACGGAGAAGCCACTAAGGTGGTGATTCTACCCCCCAAGTATTTCCAAGGCGATAACTCTGGCTCATTCGTCGCCACTGCAGGGCACGGAGGAACCAAAGTTACGTTATTTCGGTGTAGAAAGTTCGCTTTCTGGCCTGGAATGAAACGGGATGTAGAAAATTATGTAAGGAAGTGCGTCATGGTAGTCGTTTTAAAAGTGAGTTGGGAACTTGCACCCTGCTCCTTGGCGACAATATCCAGACGTCACCGCTCCTTTTGGAAGAATACACATGGACCTTGTGGGTCCCATGGGTGTATCGGACAATGGGGTTCGATACGTAATGCCCATAGTTGATGTTTTTAAAAGGTATTTGATTATAGTACCCTTACGGAGTAAGGAAGCCCGCGAAATGGCAAGGGCGTTGTACGTGGATGTTGTTTGTGTACACGGTGTTCCTCAGACAGTTGTTACAGGTCAAGGTTCAGAGTTTGTTAATTCCGTGATGCAGGAGATAAATTAGAAGCTACCTGTGCGACACGCGAATAACGGCTTACCATACAAATGGAAATGGAATAATAAAGCGCGCAAATTATACTGTTGTTAACATTTTGAAGAGAATGTTCTAGGAAATGTGTCCGTTTGGGATATAATGCTACTTATAGACATCTTGGCCTATAATCCTGCGTGTTATCGCACCATAAAGGAGTCCCCATTTTATCGAGAGAGACAGAGAGAGAATTTTTAGAGATCCTCCTGTACCCTACACTATGTTAGAAAAAAATTCAGCAGCCCTGGTATGATATTTACTCCTATAAAGAGGAAATGGCTGTATTTGCAAAGAACGTTTATGATATTTACTCCTATAAAGAGGAAATGGCTGCAATTGCAAGGAAAGTTTATGATATTTACTCCTATAAAGAGGAAATGGCTGCAATTGCAAGGAAAGTCTATGATATTTACTCCTGTAAAGAGGAAATGGCTGCAATTGCAAGGAAAGTTTATGATATTGACTCCTATGAAAAGGAAATGGCTGCAATTGCAAAGAAAGTTTATGATAGATGCCAGGTTTACATTGAAAAAGGTAGAGAAGAAATAGAAAAGAAATACAAAGCTTCAAAATCAAAACTATCAACGTTGGAGACAGTGTTCCTCAAACGAGACCGCAGAAAAAAGTAAATAAAAAGTTGTAACTTATTTTTGATGGACCCTACAGGGTAATAGAGAAGATCAGTGATATAATGGTAAAAATTATAAACCTCAGGACTAGTAAGGTTTCAACGGCCCCCACAGATATAGTAAAAGTTCTTCATGCAGATTGCATTGATGTGCAGAAATGTCCAACGATTAAGCGAGCATAACCTTTAAATCCAGAGACAGACACAGATCTATTCTTTGCATTGCTCAACCCTGAAATCGCTGAGAAAAATTCTACCGAAAATAATAACTCGTAGCGGAGAGGTGACTGCTACTCATGACACATTAAATAATGTTCGTTCTACACCAGCAATAAACAGCTGATGCACAGGCCCTACCTTCTCAGGTTACTCCCAAACTTTCAGAGCCACCTCGGCATAGATAAAGCCTTCGCTCTTCGACGGTACAAGAGTTGCCTAAAGTAATGTCAAAACTAATACGATATAGAACAGGAATAATGCATAGGGATGAAAATGCAATAATTGAGCGGAAATATGACGAAATAAACCACAGATTGATTTGACTCTTTCGGTGTACGACTCATTGACACAACAGGAGTCCCCAACACGTGCTGGCCAAAGTTTCACACCAACATACTCTCTATATTATAGTCCTCACAGACAGAGACTATAGTACCGTTTAGCCTCACAGAAGATATTTTAGCTGCATTATATAAAGCACGGATTTTAACTACTTCGTTACTTGAAATGTTATTCAAATGTCACCTGAGTATCCAGCTGTAAAAGCAATAAAATACACACTCTTTAATTTTGAAAACGAATTCAATTTATTGTTGCATCACCTAAAAAAAGTTTTAGGCTATGTGATGACTACTATTCAAAACAAGCTGCATGCTTCTATGAATTATAGAGAAAAGAAAAAAAAAACGGGAAATAATTTTTTTGAGGATCCTTGTCTAATAACCTATTTGGTACCGCGACCCAGGCTCAAGTTGATGCTATTCATGAAAAAATAGAGGACTAGAGTCATTAACTAAGAAAGATTTTATATAGTTAAATGTTTATTATGGAAAACTCAACATCATTAAGTAATATGCATGCCATGCAATCTGCCTTTAACAGGCTATATTCAGCTGTAGATGTATTGAACCAAGTTGTGCGCCATTTTAGTATAGACTATGGCATTAGGAAGAGAAAAAACTCCTACAAGAATTGTTATATTTTGACTTAGCATTGAGACACATAAGACCAGGTATACAAGATTTATATTTGAGTCTGCAGGCTCCCCAAACATACATAACTCCAACCATTATGTGAAACAAACAGTTGTTCAGTACATTAAAGGAAGCCTAGGATCGGCCTCCAGGTTTTTTGTGCCTTGCAGTTCTTGATTTTTTAGCTCTATATAGGGATGTAATAACTGTCCTCCAGGACAACGGCTTTGCACGATTCTCGTAATTTCTATTTCACCAAACCTTTGCGAGGAGATCCGATTGACACCTTTGATGTCTTTCGAATCGACTCCCTTCCATTTTCTGTGCAGAATAGCACTTACTTTCTTATGTATAGTGTTGATTCAAGATGTATTGCCTTCAGTGAGAATAGGAAAATATATTTTATGCTTTCTAGTATAAAACACTGTAACAAGAATAACCATATGTTAGTTTGTCCTCCCACAGGCCCCGTCTATGAGGCTAGTAACGCAGCCTCTTGTGAATCGGCTGCTTTCTTGAAACATGAGTCAGTGATCAACCTCTGCCACACAATAGTCTTGAAAACATTTCCCCCTATGTTTATAAAAGGTCCTGGCTACTGGACCTGTTCACTTGCCTCCCCCATCACTCTGACACTCACATGCCCTACCCATCCTGTAAACAGACATACTGTCAGCCTGACGGATAATGGGATATTGATGCTTCGGCAAGGTTCTCTTCGCAGTGCTGAGTCCATCCCCCTACAGGAGCTAACAGCTGGCTTGCAGCCCCTAAATTATGTGGTCGAGCCGGATCAGCCCTTTCAACCCGCAATCCATTGGTGGATTGTCTTCGCCATTGTCGTGATCCTGGTTCTTCTGCTGGTAACGTCTGCCGTGAGGTATTCCTATGTCCTACGCTACGCACGACGCCGCCTAATTCCAGACTCAAACCAACTGCAGACATTGCAAGGCGTATCTTCTCCACCACTCTGTGAGATCTCAGGGGCGAGATCTTCCGGAAGGGGAAGTATGTCAGGACCCAGAAAACGAGGAAACAGAGGAGTGAGATATACAACTGTGTAAACACCTGACAGGACAAACACTAACAAAAAGGGTGACATACATATAAGTGTAAACATCTCAAGTACAAAAGAGGGGAAACAACGAAGGTAAAGGAAAACAGATACCCAGAGAGGAAAGACAGGTATACAACTGTGTAGACATCTGACAGGACAAACACTAACAAAAAAAGTGACATATATAACAGTGTAAGCATCTCAAGTACCAAAGAGAGGAAACAACGAGGGTAAAGGAAAACAGATACCCAGACTCAGATACAGAAAACAGATGCCCAGTGGGCGTGGTCAGAAAGTGTGAACAACCATTGAAAAAGACACTGACCTGTGACGTCAGTTGTGGCGACATGTTATGAGCCAATAATTTAACAGAAAAATCACTGTGGGAGTGTCTTAAGACTGACTCACGAATAGCAGGAGAAGTAAAACAATACAACATAATGAGGGAGCAGATGGGTGTGACAGGAAGTATTGGCCATTGGTTATGTAGAAAATTAAGGGCGTGTCAAGGATGTAAGTCCGCCTAAAGCAAAGAAAAATGTGGCCTAGAAATCAGTGGTATGGGTAGACCGAGCTTGGTTCTCGCCTCAAGCAGACCTGCTACTCACTCAGCCGAGAATGGCTGTTGAGATCTTAATCGTGAGTAGAAATTCGAGAATCTAAGGGAAACCGACTGTATTGTCCTGGAGATTATAATGTAGGAGATGTGAAGTAGGATTGTGAGTGGGACAGGATTGTGATTATTTGTTTGCGATGTAAAGCAAAGGTAAAACCACTGGGTGTGGTAAAATTGGGTGTTTCCATGACTTGTAGTAGATTATACTATAGGAATGTGTTATTAGGATTTTGTGAAGAGAGTACATAATGATTGTGATGAAAGCAGAGAGATACAAACCACTGCTTGTGGAACGACGAGTGTTATTATTATTGGCAACAACTGAGCACATATTGTAGTATTATGTTTAAGACATGTCGTTTGTCATATGTTGCATCCATTGCTGAATATGCCAGTGTTATGATCGTCTGGGCATAGAATATTGCGTAAGGCAATTACTTTCATTTAATTTTAAATAAATGTATATTTACTTTTTCCCTTGTTTATCCCCGAACACCAGTCTCCAATAACAACTTAAGCCGGATCACGCTACCAGGGATACGAGACAGTGAAATCATTTATGGAGTGATTAATGAGTGATAAAAGAGTTGATTTAATACAAGAAAAGAAGGGTCTAAAAGCCCGACGGCGGTGGCGAGGCGTGTATTATGAGGTGATTGTGTGTGCCCGGCGGCGGTGGCGAGGCGTGTATTATGAGGTGATTGTGTGTGCCCGACGGCGGTGGCGAGGCGTGTATTATGAGGTGATTGTGTGTGCCCGGCGGCGGTGGCGAGGCGTGTATTATGAGGTGATTGTGTGTGCCCGGCGGCGGTGGCGAGGCGTGTATTAAGAGGTGATTGTGTGTGCCCGGCGGCGGTGGCGAGGCGTGTATTATGAGGCGATTGTGTGTGCCCGACGGCGTTGGCTATGCGTGTATAATTAGGAGATTGTGTGTGGCGGCGGTGGCGAGGCGTGTATTATGAGGTGATTGTGTGTGCCCGGCGGCGGTGGCGAGGCGTGTATTATGAGGTGATTGTGTGTGCCCGGCGGCGGTGGCGAGGCGTGTATTATGAGGTGATTGTGTGTGCCCGGCGGCGGTGGCGAGGCGTGTATTATGAGGTGATTGTGTGTGCCCGGCGGCGGTGGCGAGGCGTGTATTATGAGGCGATTGTGTGTGCCCGACGGCGGTGGCGAGGCGTGTATTAAGAGGTGATTGTGTGTGCGGCGGTGGCGAGGCGTGTATTATGAGGCGATTGTGTGCCTGGCGGCGGTTGCGAGGCGTTTATTATGAGGCTATTGTGTGTGCCCGGCGGCGGTGGCGAGGCGTGTATTATGAGGCAATTGTGTGCCCGGCGGCGGTGGCGAGGCGTGTATTTCGAGGTGATTGTGTGCCCGGCGGCGGTGGCGAGGCGTGTATTTCGAGGTGATTGTGTGTGCCCGACGGCGTTGCGTGTATCGTGTTGCGGTCATTGAGAGGGTGGAGGAGGCCCGGTCACTACGATGAAGGTGAGTGCCAGTGCCAGGGAGCCATGCTGTGGTGTTCTTGAGAGTTGGAACGCGGCAAAAGGCTCATTTTATACGATACAGATAGTGGAAACCGGCGGGGGAGTGCATGTGCCCGACTTTTTTTTTTTACAACAAGGAGACAGCCCCTCCCCCGTGCCCTCCCTAGCCCCCCCTAGTGTCCTGTGACCATAGTTCCTTTAAATGCTGATGTTGCAAGTTAACCACCGCGGTAGTGCATGAAAGGTGAAACGTTGAGTAATATGGTGCAAGGAGGTTCCGCTGCGGTGATTGGTTAGTCGGCAACCCGTGACGTCATCAGTATACCCGGTGATGTTGCTGTCGTTCTGCGCGCGCGTGGACTGGGCGGTGTGTGTGTGTGTGTGTGTGTGTGTGTGTGTGTTATCACCCTTAAATACTGCTACGGAATTAGTGAGTATAGGGACCGTGGATGGTGGGAGGGAGCGAGTAATGAAGAGATAGTCGTCTTGCCTAAGGCGGTGGGGTGGCCAGGAAGGAGTGAGGGAGGGAGGGAAGGAGAGGAGGGGAAGGGATAGGGCTGATAGGTAAGGGAGGAGGGAGGCGGGGTGGGGTGGAGAGGGAAGGGAAGGGAGGAGGGGGTGGTAGAGAGGGAATGGAGGAGGCAGAGACGGAAGGGGGTAAGGCAAGGCTTTGTATGTCTTTGAATTATTTATATTTACTTGTATTTTCCTTCCCCTTCATTGACGCGTGGTTGCTGACGTTGCCTAATATGTTATCATTCTTCTTCCTTCCATTGAAATATTACGCTAATTTGATAAGGTAAAAAAAAATGATTCTCTCTCTCTCTCTCTCTCTCTCTCTCTCGGCAAGTGAGAATGTTACGAATTAGTGGATCAAATTAACTGTTCAAATCCTTCTCCCCAGTATTCTCCCCCACCTCCCCTCTCTTCTCCACCTGCCTGTTTCCCTCCTTCCCCGGACTCCTATCTCCTCCCCCCCTACCCATCACAACCCACCCACTGCCCCTTCCCCGCCACCAACAACCAACTCCCCGCACCAACCCCCCCAACCTCCCACTCATTACCCCAGTTACTCTCATCCTCCCGCCCACACCTCCTCCCTCCCATCACCCTCTCCTTCCCTTGTTTGCCTGCTCTTATTGTCTCTCCGTCTCCCTGGTTTGTTTCACGGCCCTCTGGGTCATATTCATAAACATTTCGCCTCCCAAGCACACTTATTTGACAAGGCCGCTCGTAGGAGTTTGGGACATTTCCAGGGGTGGTTTTATGACCCTGGTGGTAGTCTGACCCTTCTTCTGTACCATGAACCTAAAAAAACACCCATTAGAACCCGATTGATCTTTTTCAAACGGCGGCGTGGGGTGTGAGGAAGGGCATGTTGAAGTGATTGATTTAAATAAGTCCGTCTTTCTTCGTTTTCTTTAAGTCTCTGTTTCTACATTCTCTAGTTTGGCTCCAAGCAGTGTCACGCATAAACCACGCCTCTGCTGTCTCCTCCTACAAGCCTGCGTATGACTTGACTTGGTGTATATAGACTTAGTTAGTTAGTGCCAAAAGTAGTCAGCGCAAAAGGAGCAACGGGTTTAAAGATTGCGTTGGCCGTCACTTCAAGGCAACAGGAGGAATTAATTAAACATTCTCGCACGTACGTTAAGTGGATGTTTAAATCTTTTGTGCAAGGTATTGAAGCCCCTGACGACTAAGTTAATTAAATCACTCAAGCAGGCAGCCTCGTTATGCGCCATCAGTCCTTCCATTGCCGGGTCTTCCGTGTTTCCTCCTCCTCCTCCTCCTCCTCCTTTAGCCGAGACAAGGTCAAGAGCACCATGTCAGTTTAGTCTATAAAAGGATGATTAGGCCGGGAATGGAATGTCAGAGAGAGAGAGAGAGAGAGAGAGAGAGAGAGAGAGAGAGAGAGAGAGAAAGGAATTCATCGAGCATGTGAGTTTGGTAGTCGTGAAAGGGGTGGATATACTTGTTTTAAAATAATTATATGGATGTTAGACTGTTACTGAGATGATTAAGATAAAATAGAGACAACGAGGAGAGGGGAGGAGGACGAGAGAGCAGGAGGAGAAGAAAAAGAAGAAGAAGAAGAAAAAAAAGAAAAAAAGAAAAGATAAAGGAAAAATGGCCAATGAAAGAAGGAAGAGTTGCAATGGAGAGAGATCACAAGACGAAGAGAGAGAGAGAGAGAGAGAGAGAGAGAGAGAGAGAGAGAGAGAGAGAGAGACAAAGAGAGAGAGAGAGAGAGAGAGAGAGAGAGGAGAGAGAGGAGAGTGAAGGGGGAGGGCGAGGTAGGGCAAGTCAAAATGAAAGAGAGAGAGAGAGAGAGAGAGAGAGAGAGAGATAATAAAAGACGGAAGACGGACCAGAGAATATGAAACAGGGAAGCGGGGTTAGACTTATGAAATAAGGAGAGGAGGTCAGAGGCAGGAGGAAGAGGAGGAGGGAGAAGAAGAAATAGAGGAGGAAGAGAAGAATGTTGGAAATCAAGGAAACAGAGAAAGTGGAATGTCTAAGATGACGAAATATAGAGGAAAGAAACTGCGAAAAGGGACAAAATGAATAAGGAATTGGAGAGAAGTGAAAGGAGGAGAAAGAAGGAGAGGAGATGAGAAGGAGGAGAGAGAGAAGGGGAGTGAGTGGGAGAAGGAAAGGCAAAGGAAATGAAAAGAGAGGCCAGAAAAGAGATTGAGGAAGGAGAGGGTGGTAAAGGAAGAAGGGAGGGAGGGAGGAGGGTGACAGAGGGAGAAGAAAGGGAAGGAAGGGGAGGGGAGAAGGAAGGAAGGAAGCCGAAGAGGATGAAACAGTGATGAAACGTCAACAGGAATGAAACGCGACTCGCTCAGGTTCGGGTCCCTGATATTTCTCTTTTCGAAAATGTTAACCTTCTCACTTCTCCCTTGCTCTCCTTCCTCACCCTCCTCCATTTCCTCTCCTCCTCCTCCTCCTCCTCCTCCTCCTCCTTTTTCCGTTGTCCTTGGCCTCATGACCTTCCATTCTTTTCAGTTTCTGTGTTTTATATTCGTCTTACTTCCTCCTCCGCCTCCTCTTCCCATTCTCCTCTTCCTTCTCCTCCTCCTCCTCCTCCTTTTCCCCCTTTTCTTCTTCCTCTTCCTTCTACGAACAAATGCATTCTCTCATTCATCTATCTTTGTGGAAATTTAGCCGACATTGCAAAGTTGTAGGAAATGGCTGCGTAAAGATGTATGCAATGAGAGAGAGAGAGAGAGAGAGAGAGAGAGAGAGAGAGAGAGAGCCAGAAGAAATTATTTATGTGGCCGTAAAGAAGAGACACAAATATGCTGGAAGAAAGAATTTGCAAAGGCGAAGGAAGGTAAATGTTTGTAAGATTCCAGTCCAAACACACACACACACACACACACACACACACACACACACACACACAGATAGAGGGAGAAAGATCTTTGTTAATATAAATCTTTCTCGTTTAATATTTAGTTTCCTATTACAAGACGGATTCTATTAGTGACTGACGGTGTTTAGAGTTGTTACTAGAGGCGTTTGATGTTTTTATCCTATTTGAAATCAGTAAAAAAGAGAAAAAGGGAAATAATGTAAATCCAGGCATTATCTATAACTGTAGAGGGACAGAAAAAGAGCTTCATGGATTAAGCGACAGAGTGATTAAAGATATTCAAATGTCAATTAAGACTAAAAGTAGACTTGTACAGGTCGTATTATGCACAGAAGTGAAAACAGACGAACCAAAGTAGGAACCCAGGAATGGCAGGAGGATTCAGGGCAGACAGAGAATCAGGAGAAGAAACTAAATTAGGTCATTTGCCGGAGGAGAATGGAACACTATTATTAGACTAAGAGCTGCAGGACGCTGGTAGAGGCTTGTGCCGCCCTGGACTTGTAGTGGCTGAAAATGAGCCGATTTCACAGTCCAACACAGCGTCTTCGTAACAGCCCGAACCAAACTATAGAATCCCATACAATCGAAAATGGTGAGGTCCTCGATGCCACGCTAAATACACAAGACTTTTCCTGTATAGTTTCATTAAATTTGTGAACTTAAATACAAACACTAGACACTATACAAGGAAATTTCGATGGCTCTGGTATTGGTTTGGGAGCTTACTAACCCATCATGGGGAACTGTGAAACTGGCCCAATGAGACGTTGCTGATAATAGTGATAATGTGAGACACAATAAATATTCGAGTCTTTTGAATGAAGGGAGGGAGAGGAAGAGGAGGAAGAAGAAGAGGAGGAGGAGGAGGAGGAGGAGGAGAGGGTTAGTGAATGAAGGGGGGGAGAGGTTAAAGTTGTGCAGTAGCAGTTAATAATTAGTCTGATGGGGTAATCACTTAAATTATGCAAAAATATGATAATCCGAGTAACTGCGAGATCATTACAGAACAGATCCCGGCTTTGCTTTCCCTTTTAATCCGCCACTGACATTATTCTCGTCCGTTCATTACCTTCTCTGTAGTCTTAATCTCTTCCTGGGGTTCGTTATGAAGCGCCCGATGATGAAAAGGAAAAAAAAAAACATATTCACGTTGATGTCACAAAGACGCTTTGAGGAGCTATCCGTTTTGTGTCCTCGGAGCGGCGCGTCGCTGGGCGGGAATGTTTTCTTTAATGCTTCTTTTGATGTCATTTTTGTGTCATTTTGTTACTGGGAAACCTGCGCGGGGTTGAAGGATTTTTTTCACTTATGACATTTCTTGCTTAAAAGTGGCAATCATTTCAGTATTTAGTGTATTTCTGCGTCATTCATCGTATCATTTTCATTTTACTTTATTTTTTGTTTATTTAGCATCGTTTGTTTCACTATCATTTATCTTATTTGTTTATTTAGCATTGTTTATTTCATTATCAATAGCATTACCTACTTTTATTTATCGAAGCTTTTACTTAACGACATCAACCTTTGTGATTATTGTAAATGATATCATACGTGCATTTATATTAGATCGTAGCTTCAAAGAATCAGACTTTGTGGCTAATCAGTTAATTGGTTTTGTTTCCTCCAGACCGCTGCCTCTGTAACTGCCTTTGTCATTATTGAATTCCTATTGTCATGATTGTAGACACACTATCCTGTATATTTTAGATGATCCCGATCTTTGTTTCCATTACTTAATGTGTTTAAGACTGATCTATTTTGCGACCTTAACACAAGGGCTTTTCTTTTCAACCTTAAGACCTTGACCTTTCCTTGAGTTATACTTGTGTTTTTTTTATTTTTTCTTTCATCAAGTTATGTGTTAGTGTTGTCCTTTCCTTGGTGTTACTTGTTTTGTATTTATTTTCGACCTTGATTAAGACAGAGTGCAAAGAGATATTTTTATGATCTTAAGACAAGAGAATGATTATTATGCGAAGTGAAGACAACGCAAGAACTTTTATGCGACCTTAGGAACACAGGATTCAGGGCAGACAGAACCAGAAGAAAGCTAAATTTTCATTTTAGAATGGAACACTATCATTAGACTAAGAAGGACGCTGGTATATTTTGTGCCAGCACCGATAATATTTTTGCGTCCTCAAGACAACACAGGAGGGCTTATATTGCGACCGCAGCTCAAGAGTTTTCATACCTTGCCATGGCTCGTGAGGTGTGCCGTACCTTGTGCCACCATCACCAGGGGTTCCTGTATAGTTTCATCAAATTTGTGAACTTAAATACAAACACTAGACACTATTCAAGGAAATTTCGATAGCTCTGGTATTGGTTTGGGAGCTTGCTAACCCATCATGGGAACTGTGAAACTGGCCCAATGAGACGTTGCTGATAATAGTGATAATGTGAGACACAATAAATATTCGAGTTTTTTGAATGAAGGAGGAGGAAGAGGAGGAAGAAGAGGAGGAGGAGAGGAGGAGGAGTGGGTTAGTGAATGAAGGGGGAGAGGTTAAAGTTGTGCAGTAGCAGTTAATAATTAATCTGATGCGGTAATCACTTAAATTATGCAAAAATATGATAATCCGAGTAACTGCGAGATCATTACAGAACAGATCCCGGCTTTGTTTCCTTTTAATCCGTCACTGACATTATTCTCGTCCGTTCATTACCTTCTCTGTAGTCTTAATCTCTTCCTGGGGTTCGTTATGAAGCGCCCGATGATGAAAAGGAAAAAAACATATTCACGTTGATGTCACGAAGACGCTTTGAGGAGCTATCCGTTTTGTGTCCTCAGGCGGCGCGTCGCTGGCGGGAATGTTTTTCAATGCTTCTTTTGATGTCGTTTTGTGTCATTTGTTACTGAGAAACCTGCGCGGGGTTGAAGGATTTTTCACTTTTGACATTTGTTGCTTAAAAGTGGCAATCATTTCAGTATTTAGTGTATTTCTGCGTCATTCATCGTATCATTTTCATTTTACTTTATTTTTTGTTTATTTAGCATCGTTTATTTCACTATCATTTATCTTATTGGTTTATTTAGCATTGTTTATTTCATTATCAATAGCATTACCTACTTTTATTTATCGAGGCTTTTACTTAACGACATCAACCTTTGTGATTATTGTAAATGATGTCATACGTGCATTTATTATTAGATCGTAGCTTCAAAGCGAGTAAGACTTTGTGGCTAATCAGTTAATTGGTTTTGTTTCCTCCAGACCGCTGCCTCTGTAACTGCCTTTGTCATTATTGAATTCCTATTGTCATGATTGTAGACGTATATCCTGTATATTTTAGATGATCCCCGCTTATTTGTTTCCATTACTTAATGTGTTTAAGACTGATCTATTTTTGCGACCTTAACACAAGGGCTTTTCTTTTCAACCTTAAGACCTTGACCTTTCCTTGGTTATACTTGTGTTTTTTTTTTTTTTGTATTTTTCTTCTTTCATCAAGTTATGTGTTAGTGTTGTCTTTTCCTTGGTGTTACTTGCTTTTGTATTTATTTTCGACCTTGATTAAGACAACGCAAGAGAGCTTTTTTTTATGATCTTAAGACAAGAGAATGACTATTTTTTGCGACCATAAGGCAACACAAGAGCTTTTATGCGACCTTAGGACAACACAAGAAAGCTTTTATTTCGACCTTAAACTGCAGAGGAGAGCTTTTTTTTTTTTTTTTTTTTTTTACCTTAAAGACAGCACACGATAATATTTTTTGCGTCCTCAAGACGACACAGGAGGGCTTATATTGCGACCGCAGCTCAAGAGTTTTTTCGAGTACCTTGCCATGGCTCGTGAGGTGTACCGTACCTTGTGCCACCATCACCAGGGGTTGGCATGGGAAGGGTGGCAGGGGTAGGGTGGCAGGGGCAGGGTGGCAGGGGCAGATTGGCAGGGGCAGATTGGCAGGGGCAGATTGGCAGGGGCAGATTGGCAGGGGCAGATTGGCAGGGGCAGATTGGCAGGGGCAGATTGGCAGGGACAGATTGGCAGGGTAGGGTGGCAGGGCAGATTGGCAGGGGCAGATTGGCAGGGGCAGATTGGCAGGGGTAGGGTGGCAGAATAGCAGGGCAGACTGGCAGGGTATGAGCCATTCGTCAGGGTAATGGCGTTCACCATGCGATACGGTTCTAGCGGCCCTTTATCAATTGCGTCGGATCCAGATAAATTAAGGGTTGGAGTGGCCTTTTCTGTGGCCTGCGATCGCCTTCTTAGTCCGCTTATCTGTCGCTTGGCGGGTTGGCGTTGGGACCTTTACAAGGGGGAGGAGACCGATAGGGGACGATCGAGAGCCGAGTTTTTAAGTTGTTCTTAACCCGTAGCAGCGACGGGCCAAATTTGTGGCTTTATCGTGTACCAGTGACGACGAGGCCAAATTTATCGTCGTTCCGTATAACGCGACAGGCCAAATTGCTGGCTTTATTACACCGGACGCAAATTTGTGGCTTTATCGTGTACCAGCGACGGGCCAAATTTTTGCCATGATATAAACCTCAAAATTTGATTATGCATAAACTGAGCACAAATGCATTGATATATATTATGTAATGGTTTGTGTGAGTGATGATTTTTTTCTCATTTTTTTCGCTTAGAGGGACCATTAAGAAACATGATCCCCGCAGCTGCCGGGCTAACTAAAAGATTTTGTGTTTTTTTTTATCCTTTCCTCGGCATCCTTTTTAGTTTTCTTTTCTAGTTTTGTTCTTTTCATTTTTTTCGTTTTCTTGGTAATATTTTGCTTTAGTTTATTATTGAATTATTTTTTTTTGAAGAGCCGTATTTTTTTGAAGACCTTATTTTCATTTGTTTCCTTTCAAAAAATGATATTTGTAATCTCGTGTTGGCTTTCGTTTTTATTACCTCCTTTTTAGGTGATAGTTTTTGCCTATTTTTCTTTGTTTTCTTGACGAGTAGATCATGCTACAGAATGCAGTGTTTTATAGTATTTAATTCTTTCATACCGACATTTTTTTTATTGACATATATAACGAAGTACATCCCTTACATTTATTTTACGATAAAGAAGAAGGATCAGGAAAACACAACCTGGGCACAAACAAAATCGTAGGTCTTTCAAAATAACAAAAACAAATGAAAAGAATACAAAAATGCGCAATGGATTACTGCCCATGTATCTTCCTGCGAGTAACTTTATTATACAGGTGGAAAGGGGTGGGTGGGGGTAACTGTAATAAAAAATAAACTTATAAATCGCTGAATGAGTAAAAAGTGCTTCTCTTAAATCACCACTTTTTTTCCGTGTTCACTTAATTTGGCGAGCAATGCGGCGCGAGGCGAGCGAGGCATGGACGTTTATGGGCGAATTTCTATCAAAACCTTGCGGGAAGTCATCGGGGTTGGCTGATTAATGCTCGCCCGGGAGTTTTGGAGGTAATTTTTGCAATGTTTTAATATGTAGTTCTGGCGAGGCTGCGCGTGGCTGTGTTTTACGGGCGGGAAGGTTAAGCTTATGTGTTCGTGAGACGCTGGGGAGTGTGTCTGTGGCTGGTGAGAGAGAGAAGGGAGGGGAGGATGAGAGGGAGAGAGAGAGGGGTGGATGGGAGAGATAGAGGAGGAAGGGAGAGAAAGAGAGCTGGATGGGAAAGAGAGTAGGGAGGGAGAAGAAGGAGGAGGGTGGGGATGAGAGAGAGAGAGAGAGAGAGAGAGAGAGAGAGAGAGCGCGAGAGAATCACTGTGAGTCCCCCTCCCCCCTCACACACACACACACACACACACACACACACACACACTGACTCACGACTTCCATTATACTTCAATAGCCCAATCTTTTTCCTCTTCCGCCCCCCCCCCCCTTTCCCATACCCAATCACACCATACACGCCATATACATACCGATACCTACAGACTGCATTAATATTTCTCATTTTTTCTTATTTTTGTTCTTTTTTCCTTCCCTTTTTCCTTTAATTTTATCCTTTACTTCTCCCTCCTTTTTTCCTCTTCCTTTCTTCTTTCCTTTTTCCTTCCTTTTCTCCTTGTTTTCCCTTATTTTTTTCTTTACTTCTCCCTCCTTCTCTCCTCTTCCTTTCTTCTTTCCTTTTTCCTTCCTCTTTCTCCTTTGTATCCTTATTTTTTCCGTTTTTCGTTTTCCTCTTCCTTTTTCCCTTTCCTCTTTTTCCATTTCCTTTTATCCTTTCCTTTTCCCTACCTTCTCAGAGTCCTGCATACCTTCCCATTTCACATTCTCTCCCTCCGTTTCAGCTCCCTTCTTTTCCCTCCTCCCATCCCTCGTTTCCTTCGCTTCCTCCCACCTCCTTACTTCTTCCTTCACTACGGACACTTCAATAACGCAGTGTAAAAATCCCGCAATAGAGGAGCTAAAGATTGACACCTCCGTCCCCACTGTGGTCATGAGGGATGGATAAGGCCTGGGTTCTTCATTCCTTCCTTACATTTCTCTTTTAACACTTTTTGTCTTCTCTCACGCTTTTCCTCTTGCACCTTTCCTCCCCCTATCTTCCTTCTTTATTCTCTCTCTTCCTCTTTTCCTCACTCCTTCTTCTCTCTCTCCTTCCTGCACTCTCCTGCCTTCCTTATTTCCTCTTTTACTGCCCTTCTTTTTACTTTAGTTCCTCCTTTCTTCTTGTACCCCTTCTTTTCTCCCCTTCTCTCTCTCTCTCTCTCTCTCTCTCTCTCTCTCTCTCTCTCTCTCTCTCTCTCTCTCTCTCTCTCTCTCTCTCTCTCTCTCTCTCTCTCTCTCTCTCTCTCTCTCTCTCTCTCTCTCTCTCTCTCTCTCTCTCTCAGTTTTTTCCCTTTTCACCTCTCTCCTTTGTCCACCCTCTCTTTCTTCTCTCATTTCTTCCCTTAACACTTCCTTCCCTCTTTCCTCCCTCTCTCTTTCTCTCCCTCTTTTACCTCCTTTCTCTTTCCTTAACCCGTTTCTTCCCCTTTGTCTTCCCTTTTTTCTCTCACCTTCCTCCTCTCATTTCTTCCGTTTAAACCTCTCCCTCCTTTCCTCCTCCTTGCCTCTCCCCCCCCTCTCATTTATTTCCTTAGCTGACGGCCATTTAGATGTAATATAAATGTTAAGAGTCGCCCCGCTGCCGTTTCGTGTGGCACCTCAGAAAGCCAGGAGGAGGAGGAGGAGGAGGAGGAGGAGGAGGAGAAGGAGGAGAAACATGGAAACATGGAAACATGGAAACGCAGGCAACAGAAAGCCTATTGGCTCATTACGAGGTTGCCCGCTTTGGTGATTTAATCTGCTCGACAGCCTGGGGCCTGGGGAGCAGATGAAAGCACCTCGACATTGAGGAGCAGATGAAAGCGCCTCGATATTGAGGAGCAGATGAAAGCAACTCAATATTCAGTTTACTCCCGACGCAGCGAAGTGACGGTCGATTCTATATTTGAAGGAGTTGATAGTATTCGCATTTACTACTTCTGAAGGAAGATTGTTCCAGTGACGGATGACTCGGTTTGAAAAGAAACTCCTTCCGATGTCTGTGTTACATCGACTAGACTGAATGGGTAAACCGTTATTTCTAGTTCTTAGGTTGGTTTGCAATTCAAAGAAATTGGAGTAATCGACGTTATTGAATTTTTTCAGATACTTGAAGACTTGAATCATATCTCCTCGTAGGCGTCTTTTCTCTAATGTAAAGAGATTGAGTCGCTTGAGTCGTTCCTCGTATGGTTGAGCCCTTAAGGTTGGTATCATTTTCGTGGCGCGTCGTTGAATCCTTTCCAGTAAATCAATGTCCTTTCTGTAATTGGGAGACCAGAACTGTACTGCGTACTCGAGGTGCGGTCTTACCATGGAATTATACAAGGATAGCATCACGTCTGGCGTTTTACACTCGAAGTTCCTCGCTATGAACCCGAGCATAGTGTTGGCTTTGTTGTATGCTTTTTTACAGTGATTCGCGTGTTTCAGGTCACTGCTGATAGTGACTCCAAGATCCTTTTCCTCCTGCATCGCTTACAGAGGTCTCCCATTCATGATGTATGTGTGGTTACTATTTCTGGACCCAATGTGCATGACTTTGCATTTGTCAACATTAAAGGACATTTGCCATTTTTCCGACGATTCGATAATGTGATTGAGGTCTTTCTGAATGATTTCGCAGTCGGTCTTTGTGAGGGCCTTTCACCCCACCTTAGTGTTATCAGCAAATTTCGATATTGTGGATTTCAGTCCTGATTCGAGGTCGTTGATATATATGATGAAGAGAATGGGTCCCAGCACTGACCCTTGAGGCACTCCACTAGTGACTGGAAGCCAATCGGAAGGCTGTCCGTTGAGTAGTACTCGTTGTTTTCTGTCGGTGAGCCAATCTCTTATCCACGCGATCGGATTGGCTCCAATGCCCGCCGAGTGCAGTTTCTTAAGGAGTCGCTCGTGCGGTACCTTGTCGAAGGCTTTCTGAAAGTCCAGGTATATAACATCACTGGGGATGTGGGCATGTGGTTATGATAACGCTGATGAATGTTGGATATCAGCAAGTTTGGGGTAATACATCAACAACTTTTGCTTAATATATTGATGAATGTTAAGTAATATATGATGAACTTTGGTTTTTCTGTAATATATCAATACATTTTGGGTTTTCTGTAGCCTGTTCACCTTGTGCAGTCACTCCTATATTGCTTTCGTTAATATAATTCGTGTTGTGTTGAGCGCATTTGCCGAGGCGTTAACAATGTTTTTACGGTTATTCCCTCGTCATTCATTCCCTCTCTCCTCCTTTCTTATGCCGCTAATGTTCCCCGCCCTTTCATCCTCACTCCGCGCCCCTTAACAACGAATACTATTATAACCCTCTTTTGGGATGGGAGGGGAAGGGAAGGGAAGGGGCGTGCATTGCGTATGATTTGGTTAATGCATCTTGTACTTTGGTCTGGTCTTACGATTATATTAGCGCGATTATCATATCTCATTATTAAAAGTTACTGAATTAATGAGAAGGAGTAGAAAGGGTAATGTGTTAAAATGGGAAGGAAGAGTAACAACGCAGATTTTTTTTATATAACACTTTAATTCCTATTTTTCCATCTTCTTGTCTTTATTCCTTACCCCTAAAGTATGTGATATTAAAACTTCTGTTCGGATGAAACTGAAAAAGAAAGCGATAGGGCGTGATGGGACGAGACTTGTTCTTGTATGTGGATCACGTTATTTTTTCTTTCTTTTCCCAACAGAGATATAAATAGATCTTGTGACCAACGTTGGCAGATTGTCGTACTCAGCCTTTTATATTTACCAACTTTCGACCCAAAACCTGTCTCCTGGGCCCCAACAACTAGATTCATTTATATTTATCGTTAAAATAGTTCCTGATGTTTTTGTGCAATAGTTAGACGTCATAAAACGGTAAATACTATGCTCTGAGTACGATGATCTGGCAACGGTGCTTGTGATTTAGTTTTCTTCAATTTAATCATATTTTAAATTCCACGCCGTAATAGATTATCCTATTCAAAGCCTCTACGCCGGGGTGGAGCAGGACAGGATCACTTGGAAAGGAGAGAAGAGTAGCAATACGTGGAATTCATACAACCTTCGTGACCTAGTTTTCCTTTATTCCTTCCCTAACCTATATCTCCCGCTCTTGACAGTGTGATGTATTGAAGGGGCCCTCAGGAACGGAACAGAAGGTCAAGGGGAGGAATAGAATGGAACGGTTACGCTTTTCACATTTAAGACGCCTTTTCTGCTCTGTGTTTCTTGTATAATCTTTTCTTTCCTGTGATTTGCTATAAAGAAGACGAAGTTAAAGTTATATATCACGTTAACATTTACTCTGGAGACAAAATAATGGAGCAGTGAGTATATTTATTATGTCTTTGCCTTCTGTTGATTCATATGTTTTCCTGCCTACTCTCAAGCCACGTCTTTCTCCTTTCATTTTTACTTCTTTTCATTTTCATCTTTTTCCCTTTTTTGACGTCCAAGCCCCATTTTTCACATTTCGTATAAGCTTTTTTTCCTTTTTTTTTTCCTTTTTTACGTCCAAAGCCCATATTTCTCTTTTCATTTTTACTTTATTCATTTCATTTTTTTCTTTTTTTTACCTATCTATTTCCAAACCTCATACTTATCTTTTACGTTCTTTATTCCTTCATCCTGCTTCCTCTCTATTTTAAAACCTCATACCTCTCTCCTACCTTCTTTATTCCTTCATCCTGCTTCCTCTCTATTTTAAAACCTCATACCTCTCTCCTACCTTCTTTATTCCTTCATCCTGCTTCCTCTCTATTTTAAAACCTCATACCTCTCTCCTACCTTCTTTATTCCTTCATCCTGCTTCCTCTCTATTTTAAAACCTCAAACCTCTCTCCTACCTTCTTTATTCCTTCATCCTCCTTCCTACCTATTTTAAAACCTCATACTTCTCTCCTACTTCTCCTTTTCCTTCATCCTGCTTCCTTCCTCCGCACTCCCAGACCACATACTTCTCTGTTATTGCCTTTACTTTCCGCGTTTATTCTTTTTCCAGCTCCTCTCAGCGTTCCGTGCCTTGTGTTGCACGTCGCCTCGCCTCCCAATCTTAAGCTGACCAGAAGACTTTCCATTTGTTTCGTGTCTCTTGTTGCTGCTCCTCTCCTTCTTATCTTGAGTTCTCCTCGTCGTCTTCCTCCTCCTCTTTATGCTCCTCCTCTTGCGTTTCCTCTCGTTTTCTTTACCTTTCTCTCTCTCTTTTTCTGTTTCTTCTCTACTTTTCATCGTTTGCTTCATGTCCTTGCCCTCTTTTCTTCATCCTCACCCTCTTGTCTTCCTCCTTCTCGTCATCTTTCTCCTGCTCTCTTTGGCCTTTTCTTCCTCCATCTCCTGCTTTGCTTTCTCCTGTCTTCATTCTCATTCCCTTTTCTTCATGGTTTCCCTCTCGTTCTTGTTCTCTCCTCCTCCGTTCCCTCTTCTTTTTCGTCCATGATTCTCTTCTCTTCGTTTTCGTTCTGCCTATCTTCCTCTTCCGTCTTCTATTTGTACTCCTCCTCCTCCTCTTCGTTCCCGTCCTTCTTTCTCCTCCTTTTCCATTTTCTTCGTTTTCGTTGTGCCTGTCTTCATCTTCCGCCTCATCTTCATGGTCTTTCTTCTCTTGATCCGCTTTTTCTTTCTCGTTCGCCTCTCCTCCTTTTCATTTCCTTCTCCTTCTCCTTTCTCCCTCCCCTCCTCCAACTCCTCTTTCTCCTCCTCCTCCTCTTTCTCCTCCTCCTCCTCTTTCTCCTCCTGCTCTTCTTTCTCCTCCTCCTCCTATTTCTCCTCCTCTTCTTCCTCCTCCTCCATTCTTAGCCATCCACACGTATTCTCAAATTTTCATACCAATATAAATTTATTCATGCGCCAGAACTCCACTTTTTAATCTTCAGCGTCCTCCTCCTCCTCCTCCTCCTCCTCCTCCTCCTCCTCCTCCTCCTCCTCCTCCTCCTCCTCCTCCTCCTCCTCCTCCTCCTCCTCCTCCTCCTCCTCCTCCTCCTCCTCCTCCTCCTCCTCCTCCTCCTCCTCCTCCTCCAGAACATTGCTTCCTCTCATGTTCCATTAGTTTCCTTCTCTCCCTCATTCTCACAAAACATTGACTTTTAATGTATTTAATTTTACGGAGAGCGGAGCGAACGGAGGCTAGACGGATTACAGGAGCTCGATACCACTACGATACCCCCCCCTCCCGTCTCTCTCTCTCTCTCTCTCTCTCTCTCTCTCTCTCTCTCTCTCTCTCTCTCTCTCTCTCTCTCTCTCTCTCTAATTTGGTTCTCGCCAATTTGCATTCGTTTTCTTTCCAATACCTTTTTTTTACGGGACTAAGACAATACGCATGAGAGAGAGAGAGAGAGAGAGAGAGAGAGAGAGAGAGAGAGAGAGAGAGAGAGAGAGAGAGAGAGAGAGAGAGAGAGAGAGAGAGAGAGAGAGAGAGAGAGAGAGAGAGAGAGAGAGAGAGAGAGAGAGAGAGAGAGAGAGAGTATATTGCCAACTCGAGGCTGCCAACCACCTGTTTCCTCTAGTTTATTCCTTCCTTCCTTCCTTCCTTAATTCTTTGTGCCTTTCCTCCTTCCTGTTTCTCTTTTCCTTGCAGCATTTTCTACATTCTTTTAGTTATGGACCACTTGACTCCATTATTTTATGTTATTTAGTATTTCATTTTCTCTTCATTTTGCTTATCTTTTATTTTTTTGTTTCCTTACTTTCATTTCCTTTTTCTTTTCGTATTCTCCCTCGCATTGTTTTCTAAAAAGGTGGAGGAAAGGGAAATGAAGAATTGGAGTGCAAAAAGGTAGAGGAGGAAAAATGTATTTGTAACAACTAGGCAAAACCATTAGTCAAATTAGAATGATTCATAAACGTAATAAAAATTCACATACACACACACACACACACACACACACACACACACACACACACACACACACACACACATCCACGCATACACGTTTACAGATAAATTTTACGAGTCTTGGGATAACTTTGATAAATATGAGTTTGGAAACTGGACAAAAGGAACATGATTCAAATTCAGGAAGCTACAACTAGTAAACACACACACACACACACACACACACACACACACACACATCACACACACACACACACGGCGCCATTGTTTACACAGACACTTAGTTGGAGCTCCTCGTATTTTGCAAGACTTCCAGAGACTCAGGGCTTCTACCGCACCAGGACTAGCACTGCAAGTTGCCTAAGGTTGCCGTTTACTAGCTAGGGCTACTTGGTAGCACAGTGCTTTTGGACTCTGTCGTTTTTTGCTATGCAAAATCAAGCTACTGAGTCCAAGGCCCCCTCCTGGCCGGGATTCCCGCCATTGCGCATGCGCAATGGAGCTAGTGTGACGTCACTACCAGTGTCAGCACAACGTCACAGCGGCTAGTTTGCTCAAACATGGACTCGTCGACCTTCAAGCTGCTGTTGGAGGCCCAGGAGCGAGCGTACAAGTCTGCACTAGATGTGGTCGTCAGGCAGCTAAACGACCAAGTTACCAAGTTGGATAAGAAAGTGGCAGAACTAACAACTAGCCTGGAATTTACTCAGAGGGAAGTCGACGACCTTAAATCTAATGCCAAAGAACACGAAAAGGAGAAAAAGGAAGACAGAAGCAAAATAGACACACTTAACCAGCAACTTCAATCATCTCATCTTAAAATTAAAGAACTAGAAGAAAAAGTCACTTATCAAGAAGACTACAGCCGCAGGAAGAACTTGAGAATAAGTGGACTGGAGGAGAGAGGAGATGAAACCTGGGAGCAAACTGCAGCGGCTGTGACATCTCTCCTGGAATCAAAACTGCAGATACCAGGAATTATATTGGAGCGCGCGCACAGGGTTGGTCAACGCCGAGATGCCAGGCCCCGCCCCGTTGTGGCGCGCTTCGCTCGTTATGGGGATCGAGACGCAGCAATCAGACGAGGAAGACACCTGAAGGGTACTAACATATACCTGAATGAAGATTTGTCTGCAGCTTCTCTAGCAATCAAGAATGCTCAGATGCCCTTGCTCAAGCAGGCAAGGGCTGAAGGAAAAGTAACTTTCTTCCGACACACCAAACTGATCATTCGGGACAAGACGTTTGGAAGTGCTACTGGACTGGCTGAAGCTGGAGGCTGGGGCTTGCGTGGCGGCCAGGTGCCAGTGACTGCCGTTGCTGGTGCTGGTGATGCTGCTGATGGTGCTGACGCTGCTGCTGGTGCTGTTGGTGCTGCTGGCGCTCCTGATGGTGCTGGTGATGCTGATGGTGATGGTGGTGTCGTCCGTGTCGAGGCGGCTGGGGCGTGGGGTGGTGGACAACACTCGCCTCCCCGTGCACCGACCTGGTGGCTCGGCTGTCCTCGGCCCCACCTGCTGCTTCGTCCCCCCAACGCAAGGAAATCAAGAAAATCCTGCGAAGCGGCACCAAGAAATAGATTCACAACGTTAAGTAATTTAGTACATAATAACTCACAATTCCAATTCCAATCAATGATTCTACTACTACTACTACTACTACTACTACTACTACTACTAACTACTATTACTACTACTATCTACTACTACTACTACTACTACTACTACTACTACTACTACTACTACTACTACTACTACTACTGCTATTACGTCTACCACCACCACTACTACTACTACTACTACTACTACTACTACTACTACTACTACTACTACTATTTTTATGGTTACAACAACAACAAATACTACTACTACTACTACTACTACTTCTACTACTACTACTACTACTACTACTACTACTACTACTACTACTACTACTACTTCTATACCTCTTCTCCTGCTACTACTACAGCAATTACAACTATTACCACTATTACTACTACTACTACTATTTCTACTACTACTACTACTACTACTATTACTACTATCACTATAACCGCTTCAATATACCACCACCACTACTACTACTACTACTACTACTACTACTACTACTATTGCTACTACTACTACTACTACTACTACTACTACTACTACTACTACTACTACTACTACTACTACTACTACTACTACTTCCACTACTACTACTACTACTTCCACTACTACTACTAACGATAATATGCCTCCACCAATAGATTATATTTTCCCTTTTGCCTCTATTAACAATGAAGATTTGTTGCATTGTTTTAATGTCAATAATACACAAAATCAAGACCTACATGCTTTCCATCCACTTAGTGTAGAAGATAGAAATTATAATAACGATCTTGATGTAACTCAGTTTTATTTAAGAGCAAGAAATTTAAATTTTTCTAAATCTGAATATATTTATCTGGATAGCTTTCCTTTTTCTACTAATAATAGTGAATTATATTTATTAACACTGAATATTAGATCCATCTCATCGAATTTCCAATACTTTGTAGACACTGTCCTTTCGTGCCAAACTAAATTTGATGTCATAGGATTAACAGAAACCCGCTTAGATGTAGATATTTCTCCACTGTACAGACTACCGGAATATGAAATGTTCACTAATAACAGAAACAGGTTTGGTGGGAGAGTGGCCATTTATATCTCTAGTAAGTACAAATCTTCTGTGATCAATGAATTTTCTAAATTGGAACCTTTATGGAATGTTTGGGAATCGAAGCAATATGTAATGCTAATACCTATTTATTTCTTTGTATTTACAGACCACCTCAAAGCAGTATAAATAATTTTCACAATTCACTTAATGAAATCTTATCCCTAATTAAAGATAAAAATTACAAGGAGGTTTTTGTGTTTGGAGACTTAAACATAGATTTGTTACAATGTAATAATGACAATGTGCAGGATTTAATTAATATAATGTACAGCTATTCTTTATTTCCTCTAACTACCTTGCCTACTCGAGTAACTTCAACTTCATCCACGTTAATTGATCATGTTTGGTCATCTCAGATTGAAAGTAATACTGCCAATTATATATTAAAGACAGATATCAGTGACCACTACCCAGTAATCTCTGTATTTAAATGTGATAAATATCGTCATCCTTCTCCCACTTACGTAACTAAAAGAATATTTAATCAGGACTCCTTTGAAAAATTTAGTAATAGTCTCTCACAAACTAATTGGAGTGACACATTAAATTGTATATGTGCTAATGAGGCCTACAACTTATTTTACAGTAAATTTAAAACATGTTTTGATAAGTGTTTTCCGGAAAGAAAAATTAAATTTAGTTTTAAAAGGAACGTAGTCCACATTACTATAGCTCTTAAGAATAGTATTAGAGAAAAACATCGACTTGAAAAACTAGCTCATAAATGGCCTTTAACGTTTAAGGAGCCTTATAGAATATATAGAAATAAATTAACGTCACTTTTAAAATTAGCCAAGAAGAAGTATAACCAAGAGCAGTTACTTAATAGCCAAGGTAATCCAAAACAACACTGGAGATCCATTAATACTATTCTTGGTAGATGCACAGGTGCTAAACATACAGTTATTGAATTAAAGCCACATTGTACTGACATTTCTGAAACATTTAATGACCATTTTTGAAGGCTGGGGGCTAGATCATGATATAGTAGGGATGAATATATGACATATTTACACAACTCACCTAATTACTCGGTATACTTATCACCAGCTACACAGATAGAAATTGAAAACTTTCTTAAGACATTAAAAGGTACATCATCTGGTTTTGATGAAATTTCTCCTTGGTAGTAAGACAAACTGCCAGCATAATTGCCTTGCCATTAACACACATAGTTAACCTCACATTAAAGAAAGGAGTTTTTCCGGACGAACTTAAGAAAGCTAAAATTATTCCATTGTTTAAGTCAGATAATAGAGATGATGTCAATAACTACAGACCTATATCAGTTCTTCCTGTGTTCAGTAAAGTCTTTGAAAAAGTGATATGCACTCGTCTTGTAAATTTCATTGAGAAAATAATTTATTTTCGAATTGTCAGCATGGTTTTAGACCAGGGCGCTCTACTGAGTCGGCCATATTTCAGTTTACCAATAATGTGTATAAATATCTGGAAAAGAAACATTATTTAGTTGGAATTTTTTTAGATCTTTCTAAGGCTTTTGATTCGCTATGTCATAAAATTCTATTAAGTAAACTTAGTAATTTTGGGATTCGGGGAGTTCCTTTAGAATTATTCAAAATTATTTAACAAATCGATTTCAAGCTGTTTACTGTAATTCTAAATATTCTTCTTTCATCAAAATGGGTGTACCGCAAGGATCTATCCTAGGACCTATACTTTTTCTCATCTATATTAATGATATTGTCAATGCTAGTAATAAATTTAAGTATACCATTTATGCTGACGACACTAATTTACTATTAGATGATAAAAATATAAATAGTTTGCATATAAACATTAATAATGAGCTCAATTCAATTAATATGTGGCTTAAACATAATAAGTTAAGGTTAAATATCACTAAAACAAAATACATTATCTTTCAAACCGATCAGTCACTACTAACATGCCACCTATAACACTTGAAGGAAAAGTACTTGAACGAGTTTCTTATACTAAGTTTTGGGCGTTGTCATAGATCAAAATATCAATTGGAAATACCAAATTAATTCTGTTGCAAATAAACTATCTAGGATATGTGGCATACTGTATCGAATAAGAAATAGCCTTACACAAGAAGCACTTATCAGTATTTATTATACACTTTGTTACCTGCATCTCATTTATTGTGTATCTGTGTGGGCGTGTACGTGGCCTTCCTTTCTTAAAATCTTCAGGTTTCTCAAAATAAGATATTTAGGTGTATGTTTTACATGAACAAGTTTGATTCCACACATAACGTATTTTCCACACATAGATTTCTTAATTTTAAAAACATTCATTGTTATTTTCTACTATTATTTATTTATAAAACCTCGCACTGATGCATGGAACTCATCCTTTTCAAGTTATTAATACAGTGCATAATACGCGCAGGAACAATATAAATCTTATCTCCACAGTTCAGGACAGTTCTTTTCAGAAATAGTATTTTATGCTCAGGACCTCAAGTTTGGAATTCTTTGCCAGTAGAAATAAAAAATCTCCTTAATAGTAATAATTTCTCTCTATTTAAAAGTCAGTAAAACACACTTATTTGCAATCCAAAACAATCACGGTTAAAATTATAATTTATTCCTGAAACATGAACACAAATTTACATTATTAAATCTAATCAGTGAATTGCATAGTACTATTGTCCATATTATTTTTATTATTGTTATTATTATTATTATTATTATTATTATTATTATTATTATTATTATTGTTATTATTATTATTATTATTATTGTTATTATTATTATTATTGTTGATGCTGTTGTAGTTGTTATTATAGTTAACATTTTAGATATAACTATTATAACTTCATCTGGTATTATAGTTAATGTTGTTATTTATTGTATATTTGTATTTAGCTTTATGGTTGGGAGCTATCTGCAACCTTTAGAAATATAATAATAGTACAATGAAATAAATATTATACAGTCTGTCGGGAAGCTTCGGCTTG
Organism: Eriocheir sinensis; assembly: GCF_024679095.1. NCBI lineage: Eukaryota > Metazoa > Arthropoda > Malacostraca > Decapoda > Varunidae > Eriocheir > Eriocheir sinensis. Next base: position 46,504 of record NW_026110487.1, read on the forward strand.
ACAGGCTAGATTCGTTGCCAGAATTATAATTATATATATATATATATATATATATATATATATATATATATATGTATGTATATAGATATATATATATATATATGTATATATGTGTATATATATATATATATATGTATATATATGTATGTATGTGTATATATGTATATATCAATGTGTGTATATTATGGCAATAAACATTACTTACTTACTTACTTACTTACTTACACACACACACACACGCACAGGAACACAATCATGCAGAAGCACTTAAAATGTAAAAGGCACATTGTGTATAAACGCAAATAGAAAGGGAGAGAGCGAGAGCCGAGGGGAGTGGCCCGGCTATTCATGTAGGGGAAAGTATATATCATTTAAACACGTGCTGCGCCAATCGTCTGGGGCAGCAGCAAGACGGATATACATACAGGTAGAGAGGAAGGTGGCAGGTAATTGAAAAAGACATATAGGTTGACAGGTAGTTTGAAGGTAATTTAGATACAGAGATGAATAGATAGGTGATGATGGATAGAGATGGAAAGAACTAGTTGCATGATGATAGATATAGCTTCAGATAGAGATAGGTAGGTGGTTAAAAGATAATAGGTGGAAATATAGATAGATAAGGAGGGCATGAGAAGGGGATAGGTAAGGATACAGAGATAGGAAAGTCTGTGATATGGAATAAAGATAGATGCAGATAGATAGTAAGGTAGATGAGAGTGAATAGACAGTGATAAAGATAGATAGAGTGGGCATTGGAAGCTGATATACAGAATTACAGATATACCTTGATAGATAATTTTGTCATCGAGAGAAAACTAACAAATACAAAGGTAATTCATTGAAGGTGATGACTAGTTCTGCTTTTATTACATTTTTCCAAGGTAATTTCTCTGCACCTCAAGATTCTCATTCACCTTAGCTATCATTTTTATTACTTTGCCGTAGCTAGTCGTTAGAGATAAGCAGGTAATTTGAAAACCGATCTATAAAATGAGAGTCAGATGGAATGATAGGCAGGAAAGTGTTTAATTAATTATGTAGAGTGTAATTAGAGACCAGGTAACACATGGCTTATAAAATATACTCCATCAGATATGTGGAGAACCGTGTGATATTAACAGGTACATAACTAAACTGCATAGAAATCCTGTTTTTCTATGAAGCCAAAAAAAAAAAAAAAAAAAAAAACATGGAAAGGTAGATTAAGTGATACCTGGATATGACGGAAATAAACGGGGATATGAATGTAAGAAAAAAATGTACTAATATATTGGTAGGTAAAAAAAATAGACAGAAAACGTAGGTAAATAGGAACAGCTTGTAAGGTAGTAAAGGAAGTAGACAGACGACAAAGAGAGATGAATATAGGAAGAGCTTGATAAGTAATAAGGGAGGGAGACAGTAGACAGAAGTAGATAAATATAGGAACACCAGGTCAGGTAAGAAAAATAAATAGACAGAAGATAGAACTAGATAAATATAGAAACAACATAACAGGTGGTAAGGGAGAAAGGTAGACAGAGGAGAAAAGTAGATAAATATTAGAACAGTTTCATAGGCAGTAAGAAAAGTAGGTACAAAGAAGTAAATAATATACAAACAGCTTAAAAAAATAGTAAAATAAATACACATAGGACAGAACGAGCGCTTGATTGAGAGCATGGTTGACAGACGCCACAGCCAAATATACAGGTAGATGGCTTTGAAGGACGTTAAATAAATGGTACAGACAGACAGACAGACAGATAGACAGACAGGCAGAGCACACCGCAGCCACCCCACCCAGTCCATTCCTCATTCCACTGCCCCCAAATCTGAAAGGTCAATAAATTAATTTCATGCCTGAGGGGTGGAGAGAGAGAGAGAGAGAGAGAGAGAGAGAGAGAGAGAGAGAGAGAGAGAGAGAGAGAGAGAGAGAGAGAGAGAGAGAGAGAGAGAGAGAGAGAGAGAGAGAGAGAGAGAGAGAGAGAGAGAGAGAGAGAGAGAGAGAGAGAGAGAGAGAGAGAGATTTACATAGATTTACATAGAAAATCAGACCACACAGACCCCATGGTCCAGACTTGGTGGTCTGTCCTTAAACCTAAGTGATTTTACATTAATCAGAAGACTCCAAAACGTTGCATTTCTACTCTAGTTGATATTAAGTTGAAGGAAGTGACGGTCGAGCTTATTTTTGAAGGAGTCAATCGTGTTACACTGGACCACTGACGGTGGAAGCTTATTCCATTCTCGCACTACAACGTTGGTGAAGAAAAATTTAGTCCAGTCTGAATTTACTTGTCTACATCTGAGTTTTACGCCATTGTTCCTCGTGCGCAAAGTGTCATCGATCATAAACAATGTTGATCTGTCTACATTCGTGAAACCATTAAGTATTTTAAAACATTCGATCAGTTTTCCTCGGAGGCGACGTTTCTCAAGAGAGAACATTTTAAGGGTAGAAAGCCTTTCTTCGTAGGATTTGTTGCGCAAGGAAGGGATCATTTTCGTTGCCCGACGCTGAACACCTTCTAATTTAGCAATATCTTTTGCATGGTGGGGAGACCAAAACTGTACCGCATATTCCAAGTGGGGTCTGACTAAACTGTTGTAGAGCGGGAGTATTACATCTTTATTCTTAAATAAAAAGTTTCTTTTAATGAAGCCCAACATTCTGTTCGCTTTATTTGCTGCATCGATGCATTGCTGTGAGAATTTGAGGTTTGACGCGATTTTGACCCCCAAGTCTTTGACGCATTGAACGCTTTTGAGTTTAACGCCGCGCATTTCGTATTCGAACTTCTTATTCCTCGTTCCAACTTGAAGGACCTGGCACTTGTCTACGTTAAAGGGCATCTCCCATCTATCCGACCAAGCTGAAATTTTGTGCAAATCCTCTTGGAGGCTTTGCCTGTCTTCGTCAGTGAGAACCGAGTTGCCAATCTTTGTGTCGTCTGCAAATTTACTAATGCGGTTATTGAGTCCAACATCCACGTCGTTGATGTAAATAATGAAGAGCACTGGGCCAAGGACCGAGCCCTGAGGGACGCCACTAGTGACAGGCGCCCACTCTGAGTTAAATCCGTCGATCACTACTCTTTGTTGTCTGTTGCTCAACCAATTCGCGATCCATTGGTTTACTTGACCGTCAATACCTATTCGCTTTAATTTGTAAAGTAATTTATGATGCGGGACTTTATCAAACGCTTTCTGGAAATCAAGATAGACTACGTCCAGTGATTTGGTTACGTCATAAACAGTGAAGAGGTCGTTATAAAAGGTTAATAGGTTTGATAGGCAGGATCTTTTGTTTCGGAAGCCATGTTGTGAGTCCCCAATCAATGAGTGGCTTTCAAGGTAATTCACAATTTTGTCTCTAATTATGCCTCAAGTAGCTTACCTACAACCGAAGTTAGACTAATGGGCCTGTAATTACCTGGTACTTTTTGTCTCCTTTCTTGAAAATCGGTGTCACGTTAGCCTTTTTCCAATCTGAAGGGACGATGCCTTGTCGCAAGGACATATTGAATACGGTTGTGAGGGAGGAGAGTATTTTTCTTTGTTTCTTTCAGCAGAGTTGGATATACTTTGTCAGGTCCAGGACTTTTATTTGTTTTAAGTGAATGGAGAGCTTTAAGGACTTCATCGGTTGTTATTTCAAAATTAGGCAATGCATGCTCGAGATTTACAATAGTACTGGTGTTGGTGGTAGCGAGAGGAAGACTGTTAGTATTAAACACCGAGGAAAAGTAATTGTTTAAGAGGTTTGCAATGTGTTGGCTGTCAGTCACTAGTGCACCGTCGCTGTTTGTTAAAGGTCCAATACCACTTTTGATCGCCTTTCTGTTGTTTATGTAACTGAAGAAAGATTTCGGATTATTTTTACAGTTGGCTGCAGTATTTTCTTCGTATCTACGCTTTGCCTGACCTACTAGTCTTTTTACTCGTCGCCAGGCATCATTATAAAGTCTAATGTTTTCGGGCGTGCTTTGTTCTTTCTTTAACCTGTAAAACAATTTTCTCTCATTGACTGATTGATTAATTTCTCTATTAAACCACGGTGGGCTTTATTAGTGTTAATTCGCTTCTCGCACAAGGGGACGAATGTGTTCTGCTGAGTAAGTGATTTTAAGGCTTAGCCAGGCTTCCTCTACGTTGCCGTCATCTGATAGTTGTATTTCTGTTAGTTTTTGTCGGATTTCTACGAAGTTAGCTCTTTTGAAATTGGGCACCTTTACTTTATTTTCAGTCACTGATGATTGAGCTTTAATGTCGACGCGCACTAATTTATGATCGCAAGAACCGAGGTGTTCTCCTACCGTGACACTACTGACTAGGTTATCTTGGGTTGTTATAACAAGGTCGAGTATATTATTTTGTCGAGTTGGCTCAGAAACCATTTGGCTTAGATAATTTTCTTCTAGAAATTCGATCATTCTATGTGACTCGCCTTCTGTACCTGACAGTGTCGCCCAGTCGATATGGGGGAGGTTAAAGTCTCCTAATATCAGTGAGTCGCTGTTATTAAGTGACTGCCTTAAGACGCTGTACATTTCAAGGTCGTCATCGAGTGATTGCCCGGGAGGTCTGTAGGTGACAGATATATTTAAGTTGACTTTTGCAAGGTTTACTCGTACGCACAAATGTTCAACGTTACTGTTTCCCGGTGTTTTGTCAGTGGTTTGCAAATAGCTTTTGACATAAAGGGCGACGCCACCGCCTCTACGGTTTACACGATCTTTGTTGAAGAGTCTGTAGCCATCTATGTTGTATTCGGAACTTAAATCAATATTTGTGGTGTCGATAAATGTTTCGGTTATAGCAATTATGTCAAAATTTTCTGTTAAAGCAAGACATCTCAGTTCATCAAATTTGTTTCTTAGGCTACGCGCATTGAAACTAAGGATTTTTAAGTTATCTAGAGGCTTGGTAATACAGGTGGTGGTACTTGCGGGATCACGGTTACGGGTTTGTTGTGATGCACGGCGTCTATTTACACGGGCGGGGTGTAGGGACGTGGCCGTGACTCGTTTTTTGCTCGGATGACACGCACTGCTTCGTTGAGGAGCCTTCCGAGTCTGGCTGCCCCGATGGGAGAAAGGTGCAATCCGTCCCTGTGAAAAAGCTCATTTTGTCCATAGAAATTGTCCCATGCGTTTAGGAACTCCACGTCAAGCTCCCTACAAAGAGTCTGTAAGCGGTTGTTTAGGCTGAAGGCCTTACTGAAAAAGTCGCTCTCCGCCCAAGTCCGTGGTAGAACTCCTGAAATCAAAATGTTAGGGGATTTAGTCTTATACTGCTGGATGAGCCTACGGTACTTCTCCAGGAGTTCCTCAGACCGGGTCGTGGTGACGTCGTTCGTACCTGTGTGAATAACAAACAGTGAATCATTAGTAGCCTGGGGGGAGATCTCCTCAAGAGCAGCAGTTATGTCGTCGATCCCAGCACCAGGATAGCAATAGTTCCGTCTTCGACGAGGAACTCTGCCGCAGAACTCAACGACCTGCTGGCGAATCATGGAGTCACCCACCAGGAAGGTGCTCTCCTGCTCGTCCTCCTCCTCCAGAATGGCAAACCTGTTGAAGCAATGAACAGGATAAATCGCTTGTCTGGCTGGCTTGGCTCCTCCATTCACGACGGTGAAGCCATCATGGTCGGTGCCACTAGCATCCTCCCGTTGCGTGGTGTTGTCCGCTGGTGTCGACGGTACCGCTGAGGGCAAGGGGGCGGTTGGAGAAGGGTTTGGCACCACAGCAACGTTAGCCTGGATGAATTCCTGCAAGGAGGCAACAGTGCGAGAAAGCTCTATTATTTTATTCTGACCTGCTTCCATCTTCTCTTCTTGCTCCTGCAGTCTTGTCTCGAGATGCTGCCTGGTGAGAGAAAGCTCTATTATTTTATTCTGGCCTTCTTCCATCTTCTCTTCCTGCTCCTGCAGTCTTGTCTCGAGATGCTGCCTGGACAGACACAGTCGACAGACAGCAGAACGCCCTGTAAAAAAGTGAGCTGAGAAGCTACCGTTACAAGTACTGCACTTCTTAGGCGCCATCTTAGCTGAAATGAAAGAGATAAAAACACAGAGTGAAGAGGATTAGGAAAGGGGGTGAGGTGTGTGAGAGGTAGTTTAGTAATGGTGGAAAAGTGAGAGAGAGGAGGAGGAGGGAGGGATGTGAGGTGAGTAAAGAGGGGGAAAGAGAGGCGGTGAGTAAGGTGTGTGAGATCAAGGAGGGTTAGTAAATAGGTGTGGTGGGAGAGGAGGAGTAGGAAGGGATGTGAGGTGAGTAAAGAAGGGGAAAGGGAGGCGGTGAGTGAGGTGTGTGAGATCAAGGAGGGTTAGGAAATAGGTGAGGTGGGAGAGAGGAGGAGTAGGAAGAGATGTGAGGTGAGTAAAGAGGGGAAGAGAGGCGGAGTGAGGAGGTGTGAGATCAAGGAGGGTTAGGAAATAGGTGAGGTGGGAGAGAGGAGGAGTATTAAGGGATGTGAGGTGAGTAAAGAGGGGAAAGGGAGGCGGTGAGGTGTGTGAGATCAAGGAGGGTTAGGAAATAGGTGAGATGAGTGAGAGGGAGTTTGGGAAAGGAGGTAAGGGAGAGAGGATGAGTAGGTAGGGATGTGAGGTGAGTGAGGTGTGTGAGAACAAGAAAGGTTAAGAAAGAGGCGTGGTAAGGTGGGTGAAAGGATGGGTAAATAGGATGTGAGGTAAGGTGAGTGAGGGGGGAAGGGCTTAGAAATATGTGGCGGTGAGGGAGGAGTAGGAAGGGCTAATCCTCTAGGGGATGAGGAGGAGCAAAAGGGATGTGAGGTGAGCGAGGGGGGGGGCTTAGGTGAGGTGAGGGAAAGGGGTGTAGGAAGTGTTAATCCTCTAGGGGATTTAAAGAGGGTGTAATGAGGAGGAGCAGATTGAATCCTCAGGGAATTCAAAGGGTGGGTTGTCGACACACCCAAATCACGCGTGAGACACTCGGGAACACAAAGTCACACTCGGGACACACGAAACACTCAGAAGCCCAAGCTCAAGCACGACTAAACACCCTCAAGTCACTCGCAAAAACACCGGAAGTACAACAGCACACTCAAAACACTCTGAAACCCACGCAGAGCACTATAAACATCCAAATCACACGTAAAAGCACTGGAAACACAACACACTCGAAACGCAGAACACTCGAAAACAGCCAATTCACACGCAAAAACACCGGAAACAAAACAGCACACTCAAAACGCTCTGAAACCCACGCAGTACACTTAGAAGCAGCCAAATCACACGCAAAAACACCGGAAACACAACACACTTGAATCACTGAAACCCACGCAGAACACCCGGAAACAGCCAGATCACACGCAAAAACACCGGAAACACAACACACTTGAATCACTGAAACCCACGCAGAACACCCGGAAACAGCCAAATCACACGCAAAAACACCGGAAACACAACACACTTGAATCACTCTGAAACCCACGCAGAACACCCGGAAACAGCCAGATCACACGCAAAAACACCGGAAACACAACACACTTGAATCACTCTGAAACCCACGCAGAACACCCGGAAACAGCCAGATCACACGCAAAAACACCGGAAACACAACACACTTGAATCACTCTGAAACCCACGCAGAACACCCGGAAACAGCCAGATCACACGCAAAAACACCGGAAACACAACACACTTGAATCACTCTGAAACACACTTGAATCACTCTGAAACACACTTGAATCACTCTGAAACCCACGCAGAACACCCGGAAACAGCCAGATCACACGCAAAAACACCGGAAACACAACACACTTGAATCACTCTGAAACCCACGCAGAACACCCGGAGACAGCCAGATCACACACAAAAACACCGGAAACACAAATCACAGAGGCAACCACAGGCAGAAACCACAAGCGAACACACACCAAACACGTGTCGGGAAATCACAGGCAACACACAAGGTCCACAAGCGAGAACACACAAACGCCCAAGAGCACGACGAAAACACAGGGCAAGCGATGTTGTGGGCGCAGGGGTGAGGTCACGACCTTCTCTCAGCAGAGGTCGGGTGTGAATGAGAGAGAGAGAGAGAGAGAGAGAGAGAGAGAGAGAGAGAGAGAGAGAGAGAGAGAGAGAGAGAGAGAGAGAGAGAGAGAGAGAGAGAGAGAGAGAGAGAGAGAGAGAGAGAGAGAGAGAGAGAGAGAGAGAGAGAGAGAGAGAGAGAGAGAGTTTTGGGGAGGGGGCTGGAAAGTTCGGCCATTTCTCTTCCTTTTTGCGCCAAACTCGTGTTATCGGACCCAAGAGGGTTTCGGCGCCATGCAAGCTCCGGGGCGCTGTTTTAAATCAAGGCCGAGTTCGTAAATAATAGTAATGATAATAATAGTAATAATAATAATAATAATAATCATAATAATAATAATAATAATAATAATAATAATAATAATAATCGTAATAATTATAATAAAAACAAGAAGAAATACAAGAAAACAGAAGAAGAGGACGAGGAGGAAGAAGGAGAAGAAGAGAAAAAAAAAAAAAAAAAAAAAAAAATTAGAAAAGAAAGAAGATTGAAAAGAAAATAAGAAGAAAAACAGAAAAAGTAAAAGAAAAAGATTAAAAAAAACGAAAAGAAAGAATGAAAAAAAGGAAACGAAGAAAACAGAAAAAAAGATATAACTAAAAAAATGTTAACTTGGTGTGTACTTTTTTGTGTGTGTGCATGTGTGTGTGTGTGTGTGTGTGTGTGTGTGTGTGTGTGTGTGTGTAAGTAAGTAAGTAAGTAATATACACACATTGATATATATATATATATATATATATATATATAGATATATATATATATATATATATATATATATATATATATATATATATATATATATATATATATATATATATATATATATATATATAATTCTCTCAACGAATCTAGCCTGTCAAGCCGAAGCTTCCCGACAGACTGTATATTTATTTCATTGTACTATTATTATCTTTCTAAAGGTTGCAGATAGCTCCCAACCATAAAGCTAAATACAAATATACAATAAATAACAACATTAACTATAATACCAGATGAAGTTATAATAGTTATATCTAAAATGTTAACTATAATAACAACTACAACAGCATCAACAATAATAATAATAATAACAATAATAATAATAATAATAATAATAACAATAATAATAATAATAATAATAATAATAATAATAATAATAACAATAATAAAAATAATATGGACAATAGTACTATGCAATTCACTGATTAGATTTAATAATGTAAATTTGTGTTCATGTTACAGGAATAAATTATAATTTTAACCGTGATTGTTTTGGATTGCAAATAAGTGTGTTTTTACTGACTTTTTAAATAGAGAGAAATTATTACTATTAAGGAGATTTTTTATTTCTACTGGCAAAGAATTCCAAACTTGAGGTCCTGAGCATAAAATACTATTTCTGAAAAGAACTGTCCTGAACTGTGGAGAGATAAGATTTATATTGTTCCTGCGCGTATTATGCACTGTATTAATAACTTGAAAAGGATGAGTTCCATGCATCAGTGCGAGGTTTTTATAAATAAATAATAGTAGAAAATAACAATGAATGTTTTTAAAATTAAGAAATCTATGTGTGGAAAATACGTTATGTGTGGAATCAAACTTGTTCATGTAAAACATACACCTAAATATCTTATTTTGAGAAACCTGAAGATTTTTAAGAAAGGAAGGCCACGTACACGCCCACACAGATACACAATAAATGAGATGCGGGTAACAAAGTGTATAATAAATACTGATAAGTGCTTCTTGTGTAAGGCTATTTCTTATTCGATACAGTATGCCACATATCCTAGATAGTTTATTTGCAACAGAATTAATTTGGTATTTCCAATTGATATTTTGATCTATGACAACGACAAACAACTTAGTATAAGAAACTCGTTCAAGTACTTTTCCTTCAAGTGTTATAGGTGGCATGTTAGTAGTGACTGATCGGTTTTGAAAGATAATGTATTTTGTTTTAGTGATATTTAACCTTAACTTATTATGTTTAAGCCACATATTAATTGAATTGAGCTCATTATTAATGTTTATATGCAAACTATTTATATTTTTATCATCTAATAGTAAATTAGTGTCGTCAGCATAAATGGTATACTTAAATTTATTACTAGCATGTGTGTGTGTGTGTGTGTGTGTGTGTGTGTGTGTGTGTGTGTGTGTGTGTGTGTGTGTGTGTGTGTGTTTGTGCGTGTGTGTGTTTGTGCGTGTGTGTGTGTGTGTGTGTGTGTGTGTGTCATCATTGAATCACTATAAATCTGATGCGCAAGCAATTTTCTTTAATAGTATTTGATTAAACTTACTGAACAAAGTCGGGAAAGTCTACGATGAGAAGGAGGAGGAGGAAGAGAGGAGAAGGAGGAGCAGGAGGAGGAGGAGGAGGAGGAGGAGGAGGAGGAGGAGGAGACAGATTGGGAAGCTTAAAGTCTGGTACAACTAAGGCGAAGGAAGCTTTTAAATAATCCAGGACAATTTTTTGCAGAGAGAGAGAGAGAGAGAGAGAGAGAGAGAGAGAGAGAGAGAGAGAGAGAGAGAGAGAGAGAGAGAGAGAGAGAGAGAGAGAGAGAGAGAGAGAGAGAGAGAGAGAGAGAGAGAGAGAGAGAGAGAGAGAGAGAGAGAGAGAGAGAGAGAGAGAATATTTATAAAGAGATGGAAACGGAAAGGGGGAGGAGGAAGAAGAGGAGAAAGGAGGAGAAAAAGGACGATATAAAAAGAGAAAGACAATGAGGAGGAGGAGGAAGAGGAGGAGGAGGAGGAGGAGGAGGAGGAGGAGGAGGAGGAGGGTGAGCAAAAGGACCAGCAATAATAATAATAAGAAGAAGAAAACGAAAAAGAAGAAGAAGGAAAAGAAAAAGAGGAAGAAAACGAAGAATGAATTTAGGAGAAAGAAGAAAAAAAAATATAAGCTATCTCATAATTTATTACATTATTAGTATATCGAATTCCTGTTATTAGTGTGTCAGGGTGCAGTGGAGAGGGTGTTTGCAGTGCTCTAATATAGGAGGTTGGCAATAAGGAAGGCTGGGTTGCGAGGTGACACTGTGAGAAAGAGATAACGTTTTTTTGTGTGTGTTTCGTTGTAAGTCGCCAAATTCATAGAAGACAGAATAATGTTGACTAAATGGTTACTGCTTCTGTTTTTTTCTTTTCCTTCTACTCCTTTTTCTTTCCTCTCCTCCTTTCTTCGTATTTTATTTTCGTTTTTGTTTTTTTGTCATATTTTCTTCAATCTCCTCCTCCTCCTCCTCCTCCTCCCTCGGTTGACCAATAGTTATCAATTTTATTATACATTTGATATTCACACCAACGCCTGGTTTCGACACACACACACACACACACACACACACACACACACACACACACACACACACACACACACACACACACACAAGTGGAGAAATTGTTAAGAGGAAAATAATGGAAGTAAGCTGCTTATATTAATTGAAAAGAATATTAAGTCTTGAACTCCTGGAGACACCCACGCCGAGTTTTGAAGATTTAAATAAATAAATAATTCACTAAGAGTGTTGACAAAACCATTAAAGCTGACGTTGCGTGATGGGGTGAATAGATTTAGGTAAATAATGGAAATAATAATAAGTAATAAAATGACGATAATTATATGGACGGTAAATTTGAAGTATCTATTATTTTTTTCGGTTTTAATGTTTTGTCTCTGTTTAGTCTCTGCTATTTACATTGTCTTCATCCTTGTTATTTGTTCGTTATTCGTCTTTCACAATATCTTTGCTCATTTTTCTTATCTCCAATTCTTGTGAACTCTTCTTTCTCCTCAAGTTCCTGCCTCATACTTTATTTTCCTTTGCTCCACATTCTTTTTCTTTCATCTTATTTTATCTCATCTTCCCTCCTTCACATTTTTTTTACCAATCTCCGTCGTCCTTCCTTTAACATCCACTCTTTCATCCTTATATTCATTCCGCTGCCTTTCTTTCTCCTCTTTCATTCCTTTCTTTCCCACTCCTCTTTATGCACCCTCTTCCTATTCCCTTCATTGACCAGCATCACTTTGCCTTCCTATCTCCATTCATTACATCTTACACCTCCTCTTTCTTCTACTCTTTCTATCTCATATCATCCACTCCCATCAATATATCTGCCTTATTTATACCCATATCCTTTCTTTCCCTCAAATTTCTTGTCTCTCTATCCTTTACTCCCCCATTTTTCTTCCTTTCTTCTTCCCTCTGCAACCTCCAGCTCTTACCTCCCTTCTTTTCTACTCCATAATACATTTTCTACTTTTCCTTTGCATTACTTTCCCTCCCTGTCTTTACCCTGCTACCGTTCCACTGCTCTTCCTTACTTCTTCCACCTCCTACTTCGACTCTACTTCTCCTTTCCCAATACCTTGCACATCCCTAACATCACATTTCCGTTTTATCCACTTCCTATCTTCCCCAGTCTCTATCCATTGCCTCCCTCTACTTACCATCCACTCCATCCTTCCCATCCTCCTCCTCCCCTTAACACATCTCCCTCTTATCCACTTCCTACCTTCCCCAGTCTCTCAAGCCCTTACCTTCCTCTACCTACCTGCCGACCCAGCCCTTCCCGCACCTCCCTCCGCCCACCTGAGACCTCATGAGTCAGCCCAGACAGATGAGACGCGCAGGTAACAGAAAGTGCCTGGAGGGAAGAGCTCGGAGTCTGCGGGAACCTCGCTGTGAGATGTATGCAAGTTTTATGAACTGAAATAATGAATAAGGTATGAGAAAAGAGAGAGAGAGAGAGAGAGAGAGAGAGAGAGAGAGAGAGAGAGAGAGAGAGAGAGAGAGAGAGAGAGAGAGAGAGAGAGAGAGAGAGAGAGAGAGAGAGAGAGAGAGAGAGAGAGAGAGAGAGAGAGAGAGAGAGAGAGAGAGAGAGAGAGAGAGAGAGAGAGAGAGAGAGAGAGAGAGAGAGAGAGAGAGAGAGAGAGAGAGAGAGAGAGAGAGAGAGAGAGAGAGAGAGAGAGAGAGAGAGAGAGAGAGAGAGAGAGAGAGAGAGAGAGAGAGAGAGAGAGAGAGAGAGAGAGAGAGAGAGAGAGAGAGAGAGAGAGAGAGAGAGAGAGAGAGAGAGAGAGTATTCCTATTGACTGATAACGAAGGAAAATAAGGTGGAACAGATAAAATGAAACGGAAATAGATAAAAAGTGAGTGCCAGTAATAAAAGAGAAGACAGACAGACAGACAAAGAGACAGACAGATAGATAGAGAGGCACAGAAAGAGACAGAATCAACCTTAGGAAACTATATATATAATCTTTTTTTCTTTCTCTCCAAACACAATATCAACACAACGCAAAACAACAAAATAAAAGTACCACCACCCAACGGACGATTACTGGTTGTTGACATTGTTATCTTTGTAGGTTGTCATATTTTTTTCCCGCCCCAATTTCGCCCTTCCTCCCACCCCCTCTCCATCCCCCCTTCCGCTTCTTCCTCTGACCGATTTAACCTCTGATGGTGGTGGTGGTGGTGGTGGTGGTGCTGCCCTCTGGATGTCGCCGTGTGAGTCTTTCTGTAACTCAATTTTCTGTCGGGAAGGGAAAGGGTATAATTTTTTTCTCCTTCGTCTGCGTGTGTTTGTGTGGGTGTGAGTGGCTGTGTAGGTGAGAGGGAAGATGGGGAAAGAGGGACGCTGGAAGAGATGGAGAGAGAGCGCGAGGAAGAGACCTGTGATTTTGTATTTCTAGCTTTTATGTTGTATTGTTTTCAGTTGTGTAAATTGTTTTATTTTTATATTAATATGTGGACTACTACTGGCGCCACACAGGACACGTTCGATTTTCAAGGTCAAACGTCAAAGGTCAAGGTCGCCGAGGTCAAAAATAAAACTGGCACAAGTTTTGAGAAGTGAAACAGGGCAGGACCTCACCCAAGACTTAATTTCATATTTTCACATTTTGAGTACTCCGACCAGAGGGTGTTGGCAGCGGGCGGTTATCAATCGTTAGAGTGTCCAATGTCTAGTTTTTTTTGCGTTCATCGTTTGTGCTTCTATATTTATGTACATATTACACACACACACACACACACACACACACACACACACACAGAGAGAGAGAGAGAGAGAGAGAGAGAGAGAGAGAGAGAGAGAGAGAGAGAGAGAGAGAGAGAGAGAGAGAGAGAGAGAGAGAGAGAGAGAGAGAGAGAGAGAGAGAGAGAGAGAGAGAGAGAGGTGACTGTTCGTTTTGGCGATGGTTGAGAGAACACTGTGAAGGTAATTTTGACTTGGGTAATGTTGATTATAATTTACGACTTCCTGGTGGTGATCATGGTAATAGCAGACCTTGTAGCATGGTGATAATGACGGTGTTCGTGCTAGTGTATATATATCCACGTGGCAATATCTCTTCTGAAATCATATCATCATAATATTTTTGACGTAATACAGTTAATGAAAATCGTGTGTAAAGGAGGGGGAGGAAATGAAGTGTGTATTATCAGAAAAATCCATTAACGAGATGAATGTGTGGAAGCTTAATAGTACTGATAGAAGTGTCTTAGGTGACTATCGCTTCATGATAATACGAATGATGATAGAGTGGTGGTGGTATTAGTAGTAGTAGTAGTGGTAGTAATAGGTCCGATGCGCTTGAAGGGAGGTGGAAGAAAGGGTAGGAGAAGGAGAAAGAGGAAAAGTAGGAGAAGGAGGAGGAGGAGGAGGCGAACGAGGAGGAGGTATTGACAGCTGGCTACTCACGATAGGAGGAGAAGGAGGAGGAGGAAGAAAATGAAGAGGAGGACGTGTTGATGGCAGTGGAAGAGGAGGAGGAGGAGGAGGAGGAGGAGGAGGAGGAAGAAAATTAAGAGGAGGACGTGTTGATGGCAGTGGAAGAGGAGGAGGAGGAGAAGGAGGAGGAGGAGGAGGAGCAGGAGGAGTGTGGCAAAAACAAGGAAAATATGATAAAGGAAAGTAAAAGAGGAGTAAATATCAAGAAATGTATTATTATTGCGGTAGCCTAGATAGAGACTGTCAATATTTAATGGAGAATGTCGGCATATAAAATCTAGAAGAAGATAGAGGTGAGGAAAAAAGAAAAGAGAAGAAATTAAATAAAAGCAGAGAATCCTGAGAACGAAGACAAAAATGAATAATATGCATGACATGAACCTTTAAGTATGTTCACCCCCCCCCCCCCACACACACACACACACGTCTGTATATGTATTAATGTATATATGCTTTTTCTTCCTCGGTCACTCGTCCGTAAATACGTTTTGCAATTTAAATGAAGCGCCAAACTAAGTCAAGAGGATTACAATGAGTTTTTACGAGTGTTTCTTTGATTTGAGCGTCGAGAGAGAGAGAGAGAGAGAGAGAGAGAGAGAGAGAGAGAGAGAGAGAGAGAGAGAGAGAGAGAGAGAGAGAGAGAGAGAGAGAGAGAGAGAGAGAGAGAGAGAGAGAGAGAGAGAGAGAGAGAGAGAGAGAGAGAGAGAGAGACTTCCTCCTCTCTTCTATTTCCTCCTCCTCCTCCTCCTCCTCCTCGTCTCGGCCGCCTTTCTCTCCTTCCTGTTTTCTTTCTGCTTTCATCTCGCCGCCTGTCTTCCTTTCTTCTTGCCTTATTTTCTTTCCTTTCCCGTCTACACTCTCGCCCCGTCCCCCGTTTTCTCCCATCTTCCCGTTTTCTTCTCTCTGACTTTTCTCGTTACGGTAAGTGTCATAGTTTTTTGTCTTTTCCTCCGTCATTCCTGGGGACGAAGAGACCCAATGAGCTGGAGGAGGAAGAGGATGAGGAGAAGGCGGAAGAGGAGGAGGAGGAGGTGGAAGTAGCTTTGTAACGGAATTAGAGGAGGAAAAAGAAGAAAATAAAAAGGACGGGAAGGGAAGAACACCTGGACTCGAGATAGGAGAAGAATGAAGGAAGAAATGAAATGGAACTGGCTCAAGATGGGATAGAAAATGGATGAACGCGGAAAGTAACTTGAAAAGGAAAAATATGAAGACCAAGAACAAAGAATGGTAAGGGGATGGGAAGAGAGAAGAGGAGGAAAGAAATACAGGAAAGGAAAATGAGTAAAACGAAAGGGGAATGGCCAAGGAAGGGAAAGAAATTGAAGGAAAACAAAGAGAAGTGTTTAGTAAAAGAAAAATAAGTTAGAGTGAGGGAGAGGAAGGTGAAGAGAACGAAAGGGAAAGCAAGGGAGTGAAGCTTAGAAAAGAAAGAGAAGAATAAATCAGGAAGGGAGAGGATGGGACAGTGATGAAAAATGAAAGAAAGAGAAAGATGAAAGGGGAATGGAGTTTAGGAAAGGAAGGGGACAAAGATCAATTCAGGAAGGGAAAGGAAGGGGAAGAGAAAATATGAATAACAAGTGAAAGATGGACAAAACAGAGAAAGGGAGGTGAAGGGGAAGAGAGATGGGACGGCAAGGGAAGGTTACATGCCGTTTTCTGTTCCATCCAGTTTCATCAAGGATGGGGAGACTCTCATATTACGAAGGGAGATGAAGGGAAAGAGAGGATATGAAGAAGGGAAAATGGAGGTGAAAGGGAATGAAAGATGGGTGGTAAGGAAAGACTACATACTGGTGTCCTCTTCTACCAAGGAAGGGGAAATCGACTTAGGAAGGGAGAGGAAGGTAATGAAAAGATATGGATAACGGAGAGACGGACAGGAAGGGAAATGTAGATGAAGGGGGAAGGAGATGGGGCGATAAGGGAAGACTACATATTGGTGCCCATTTCTATACGTGTAACAGGGAAATATTGGCAGAAAGGGAGATGAAGTTTATTGGGAAGAGAAGAGAAGGAAAGTAAGGGAAAGAACACAAGGAAACGAAGCTCAAAAGAGTGAACACATAAGCTTATGAAGGGAGAGGAAGAACGGATATGAGTAACAGGGACAGACAGACAGAAAGGGAGGAGGTGAAGGAGAATGAGAGATGGGGTGGGTAGGGTGACTCCATACTGCCTGTGTTCTGTTCCCTCCACTCCCCGGGTCAGGCAGACACTCGTAGGCCCGATAATCAACTTAGGTGACGCCAGGCATTTATTACACAGCGTTACCATGTTCCCAGGCCGCCGGGTACTCGATAAAGACTCCCACGTCAG
The DNA here is from genome assembly GCF_024679095.1 of Eriocheir sinensis. Taxonomy (NCBI): domain Eukaryota; kingdom Metazoa; phylum Arthropoda; class Malacostraca; order Decapoda; family Varunidae; genus Eriocheir; species Eriocheir sinensis. Next base: position 63,588 of record NW_026110487.1, read on the forward strand.
GTCCTCTCTCACATCCGCCAGTCTTTCGTCCCTTTGTCCCTTTGTCCCCTAAATCCCTGTGGCCCATATCCTTCAACATTTTTTCAAGGCATGCACACCATACACATTTGACAAGGCTTTCTTAGAGGTTGGGGTTCCTTCCTTGTGTAGATTTAAGTCTAGTGATAGTTTGACACATCCACATTTGACAAGGCTTTCTTAGAGGTTGGGGTTCCTTCCTTGTGTAGATTTAAGTCTAGTGATAGTTTGACACATTCACATTTGACAAGGTTATATTAGAGGTTGGGGTTCCTTCCTTGAGTAGATTTAAGTCTAGTGATAGTTTGAAACACACATTTGACAAGGCTTTCTTAGAGGCTGGGGTTCCTTCCATGTGTAGATTTAAGTCTAGTGATAGTTTGACACATCCACATTTGACAAGGTTATATTAGAGGTTGGGGTTCCTTCCATGTGTAGATTTGAGAGTCTAGTGATAGTTTGACACATCCACATTTGACAAGGTTTTCGTAAAGACAGTTCTAGGTATTGCCATGGGTAGTTTTATGAGCCTGTAGTGATAGTTAAGTAAGGATTATGCACTAGGAACGTGGGCAGCCTCATGGGAACTCGAATGATTTCCATCGTGGCTCATATTTTACAACATTTAGGAGCTTACACACTCAGATTTGACAAGGCTTTCGTAGTGGTTGTTTTGGGGTATTTCCGTGGGAGGTTTTATGAGCCCAGTGATAGTTCGACAACGACTTTACACGTGAAAACAACTCCAGAGAACCCGAGTAATCTCCTTTGTGGGTCCAAATTTTCAACATTTTGGGGCACCTCTCCTCCCGAAATTTACCTATATTTTTGGCCACTCCTTTGACCTCTATTCAGGAGCAGTAAGTAGCGGGCTTTTTTCATATATTTTTCTTTACGCCCTTGAACTGTCTCCTTAGCTGTAAAAAAAAAAAAAAGACAAGGTTTTCGTAGGGGTTGTGTGTGAGTGCTTCCATGGTTAGTTGATGAGCTTAGTGATAATTTGACAAGGCTCTTACGCTATGTACGTGAAAAATAACTCCTGGGAACCCGTCTTATCTCCTTTGAGGCCTTGGGAATATTTGTTATGAGAGCTGAGAGCCTCTTAAGAATACGGGGCTTTTATCTCCTCGACCCCCCCCCCCCCCACACACACACACACTCCACCCCACCCCACCCTTCCTCCCAATACCCTTTAGCGGCCTAGGCTGTATATAAGAGGCCGTTATTGACGTTATTGGTGCCATCCATTTGGTTTTGGCCTTGTCAGAAGCTTTTTTGTCGGGGTGTTAGGCGCCGCGCCCCGACCCCAAACGGCCCCCTCGCCAAGGCCACGACCTAATGCTGCTCCGATGGTTTTGTTTGTGCCCTGCGTTGTTTTTCGTCCGCTGAGGGTCGTGCGAGGGTTAGGGCAGCACCAGAACGACAACACTGAGGTTAGGTTTGTAGTTTATGTTTTCTCGTCACCGGAAACGTTTAAATCCATGAAAACGTTTGTGATTCACGTTGTTTTTCGCCAGCTGAGGGTCTTGTGAAGGTTGTCCCAGTTAAGGGTGCAGCAAAACGGACAGCACTGAGGTTATAGCTTTGGTGTACCTACGTTTTTTTTTTTACATAAGGAACGCTTATAATCAAGGAAATATTTCTGGGTCATATTCTTTTTCATCGTCAAGGACGCTTAAAATCAAGGTAATTTTTTTTTTTTTTTTTTTTTTTTTTTTTACAGCAAAGGAGACAGTTCAAGGGCACACACAAAGCAAACATTAATAAAAAAAAAGCCCGCTACTCACTGCTCCTAAAAAGAATCCAAAGAGGTGGCCGAAAGATAGGTCAGTTTCGGGAGGAGAGGTGTCCTGATACCCTCCTCTTGAAAGAGTTTAAGTCGTAGGCAGGAGGAAATACAGATGAAGGAAGAGTGTTCCAGAGTTTACCAGCGTGAGGGATGAAAGAGTGAAGATGCTGGTTAACTCTTGCATAAGGGGTTTGCACAGTATAGGGATGAGCATGAGTAGAAAGTCGAGTGCAGCGGGGCCGCGGGAGGGGGGGAGGCATGCAGTTAGCAAGTTCAGAAGAGCAGTCAGCGTGGAAATATCGATAGAAGATAGAAAGAGAGGCAACATTGCGGCGGAATTTAAGAGGTAGAAGACTATCAGTATGAGGAGGAGAGCTGATGAGACAAAGAGCCTTAGCCTCCACTCTGTCCAGAAGAGCTGTGTGAGTGGAACCCCCCCACACATGAGATGAATACTCCATACGAGGGCGGACAAGGCCCCTGTATATGGACAGCAACTGTGCAGGGGAGAAGAACTGGCGGAGACGGTACAGAACGCCCAGCCTCGAGGAAGCTGATTTAGTAAGAGATGAGATATGAAGTTTCCAGTTGAGATTTTGAGTTAAGGATAGACCGAGAATGTTTAGTGTTGAGGAAGGTGATAGCTGGGTGTTGTCAAAGAATAGGGGATAGTTGTTTGGAAGATTGTGTCGAGTGGATAGGTGGAGAAACTGTGTTTTTGAGGCGTTGAAGGACACCAGGTTCTTCTTGCCCCAATCGGAAATAATAGTAAGGTCTGAGGCTAAGCGTTCTGCAGTCTCCAGCCTTGAGTCATTAAGTTCCTGAAGGGTGGGTCTTCTATTAAAAGAAGTTGAATAATGCAGAGTGGAATCATCGGCGTAGGAATGGATAGGACAGTTCGTTTTGGAAAGAAGATCATCAATGAACAACAGAAAAAGAGTGGGAGATAGGACAGAACCCTGTGGGACACCACTGGTAATAGATTTAGGAGAAGAACAGTGACCGTCTACCACGGCAGAAATAGAACGGTCAGAAAGGAAACTGGAGATAAAGGTACAGAGAGAAGGATAGAAACCGCAGGAGGGTAGTTTAGAAAGCAAAGATTTGTGCCAGACCCTATCAAAAGCTTTTGATATGTCCAGCGCAATAGCAAAAGTTTCACCGAAACGGCTAAGAGAGGATGACCAAGAGTCAGTTAAGAAGGCTAGGAGATCACCAGTAGAACGCCCCTTGCGGAACCCATACTGGCGATCAGATAGAAGGTCAGAAGTGGAAAGGTGCTTTTGAATCTTCCGGTTAAGGATTGATTCAAAAGCTTTAGATAGACAAGAAAGTAAAGCTATAGGACGGTAGTTTGAGGGATTGGAGCGGTCACCCTTCTGAGGTACAGGCTGTATGAAGGCATACTTCCAGCAAGAAGAAAATGTAGATGTTGACAGGCAGAGGCGAAAGAGTTTGACAAGGCAGGGTGACAGCACGGAGGCACAGTTTTTAAGGACAATAGGTTCTTTTATCACCAGGAACGTTTAAAATCAAGGTAATGTCCTGGTTCACGTTCTTTGTCGTCACCATGAACGCTTAAAACCAAGGCAATGTTGTGTGGATTACGTTCTCTTTGGTCACTTTGAACGCGTAAGACCCTAGTGAATTTTTGTGTGATTTACGTTCTTTTTCGTCATCAGAAACGCTTAAATCGAAGGTGGATTACGTTCCTTTGTGGTTCACGTTCTTTCTCGTCACAGGAACGCTTCGTTTTGGTGTGGGGGGCTTTGTGGTGCAGTGGTTAGCACACTCAGCTCACAACCGAGAGAGCCCGGGTTCGATTCCCGGGCCGAGTGGAAAAATTTAGGCGGCTTTTCCGATACCCTACGCCCCTGTCCACCCAGCAGTGAATGGGTACCAGGTATTAATTGGGGGCTGTGTCCCGTCTCCTGGGATCTGTTCCTTCTATAATTCCTTCCCCTTCTATCTCTCTCCGGCATAATATGACCACAGATGTTGTGCCGACTAAATGAAACTATCCAACTTTTTTCGGCTTGGTGATTATTCCTTACCTGTTTGCAATGAGGGAGAGGACATCGTCAAAGTCCTGTCCTCCCTACTCACTACTGTTTCTTCTCCTATCAGTACCTTTCAAGACTTGCTCATTCATTTTCTTCTTTTCCTCCTTCAATTCCATTCCATAGCCTCCTCATCTTCAGGGACAACAGGAAAGTTTTAGTACAACGAGTTTTCTATCTTCATTTTCTGTCTTTATTTTCTTTTACCGCACCAAAAAGATATAGGTCACGTCTCTCCCTCACTTTCTTTGCCGTTCTCTCGTCCGCGCCGCCGCCCGGGTCACGCCACAGCCCGGGTCCGATGACAATTGGGCGGCTCCCGAACCCTCTCTTGTGTGTCGTTCCCTTTAAGAGCCGCGGTTAATGCTACGTTAAGGCGACACATATAACGCGCTTCTCTGACTTATCCTCGCGTGTTTTCCCTTCGTTTTCCTTCCTTTAAAGAGACAACATGGGAGTCACCCCAGCGTGTGCTCCTTCCTAGACTTGCAGGTGTTGAATCCACAAGAAAAGAAGATGAAGGCACGGAAGAAAATAGTGGGTCGTATTGCAAGACACTTCGCCGCCCAAGAACACATATTTGGCAAGGTTGTCGTAGGAGTTGTGAGCCTTTCCAGGAGTAGTTTTATGACCCTGGTGGTAGTTTGATCATTCTTATGTACCGTGAACCTAAGGAAACACTCATTAAAACCCGACTGCCCCCATCCTTGGCCTTTAGAAATAGATGATGTGAGAAGGGAAAGTGTCTCATAATACCGACCAGTATATCGACAGAGATGATCGAGGGTACGCTAGAAAATTATTGTGTTTATGGGAAGAACGATATTGTTTATGCGAAGGAGAGGTCTTGTTTTCTTTGCGTGGGTGTGTTCCCTCCTAGACTTACAGGTGTTGAATTCACAAAGAAAGAAGGTGAAGGCACAGAAGAAAGTAGTATATCCACAAAGATGAGGGTACGCTAGCAAATTATTATGTTTATGGGAAGAACGCTGCTTAGATTGTTTATGCGAAGGAGAGGTCTTGTTTTCTTTGCGTGGGTATAGATTTTTAAGGGAACTCGCTGTGTATTGATTTTTTAGATATAATGGTCGTATGTTTGATTCCTGGCAAGTAAGGGTTGAAGGAAATAAGTAACTTGCCAATAATATATCGGGGAAAAATGCTAAAAAAGGCACAAAGAAGTATGAAAAGAGAGATAGGAAGCGAGTATTGTGGATTAGGGAACAGGCAAAAGCTAAAGATATTCTAATGACAATGAAAAACACGAAATAAACACACACACACACACACACACAGAGGGGACGCCCACGCAAGTCATGTCTGGCGCAAGTCGATCGATCCTGCCGGGAGGGACTTGGGATGGACATGGGACGGGATGTGCTTGTTTGTTGCCAAGAGATGATTAACTGGTGTCTTCGTGAACTGGTGATGAGTCCAGGTGTACTCACGGTGATGGCGACGTCTTGGGTGAACACTCGAAGCTTACCTGGAATGAAAGGAAAATTGAAATTATTACAGGTGGACAATGAAAGTAACAAAGCGGCTGCTTGTAAAATGTAGAGGTGGTGAGATGAGCTTAGAGCATTTGCAGTAGCAGGATATAGTACACTAACATAGATTTTGATTTCTCTTTGTGGCCACTCTACTCTATTTAGGAGCAGTAAGTAGCGGGCTTTTTTTTCATTATTGTTTTCCTTTTTTTTTACGCCCTTGCACTGTCCCCTCTGCTGTAAAAAAAGAGAGGTGGAGAACAATCGGAAAGGCCTTTGTCATGTAGCAGACTGATAATGGCTAGTGGTGGTGGTGATGGTGGTGGTGGTAGTGATGATGATAATATTGAAAGAGTTAGTGTGTTTTAATGCTTCGTGTATTTTTTGTGGTATTTGCAGCATTTTACAACCTTGTTCACTTTCCTAGCTCGAAATTATTTACATAGTTGGCGAAGTTACTGGAGTCCGATGGTCTTTTAGCCACATTGCTTGCGTATTTTGTCTAATGAGAAGTGCTGTATTTTTTTCTTCATGTTCCGCCACTTTTTCTCTTCGAATTCAAAACGAACAGAGCTGATAATGAACGAATTCCTTAGACAAGTGTGGGTTCTTGTTACAGTTAGCGTCGTCCCTGCAGCACAACGATCTTATCAACGATCATTTTTTACGATTTATACTAAACAAGTTTCTCCTTATATTTATTACACCTGAAACCGTTATAAGTTGTGGATAGAGTTATAATTCTTGTCACAGTTTTCACATTTCTCATGGTTTTATGGTTTAATTTCTGTGAGACTTATCTTCTTCATTTTACGAGCTTATAGAGCTGACACTTGCTCTTGATGGTAGATTTCCACGACTTTGGTTTTAGGCACATATTCTTAAACATTTCTGGACTTACACACCCACAATCGATAACGCTTTCGAGGTTGCTGTGTTAGTATTTCCATGGGTAGTTTTATGAGCCTTGTGATAGTTTGTTAAGGCTTCTGCCCCATGGACGTGAGGAAGCACTCATGAGAACCCGACTAATCTCCTTTGTGACCTTTGGAAATGCTTGTTGTGAGAGTCGAAAGCATCTAAGAATACGTGACTTAATGTTAGATTTCCACGACGTTAGTTTCTCTTCTCTTTTTACGCTCCCAAAAACGTAACCTTCATCGTTGTATTACTGTTCTATTACGGTTTTCCTCTCCCTCTTCTTCCTCCTCCATCTGTCCTTAATTTTCTGTTTTCTTCTCTTTCAAAATTTATCAAGTCTTCTATTTCTGCCACTGCTTCCTTTTCTTATTTTCTTTATTTCTGTCTTTCTCTTTCTTTCTCTCTTTCTTTTCTCCTTTTAAACCTTGCACTCTGAGGACCTAACATTTCTCATCGTTGTCTTTTAAATTGCCTACTTAGATTTCTGTTCTGCGGGTTCGTGCTCCAGAAGGGCAATATAACAATGGTAGTGGAGTTGGGGCTAAATGTCCACGGCTTTGGTTTCATTTCTCTGTCTTACGCTACAAAGACAAACATATCTCGAGGCTTTGCTGTAATTTCCTCGTCTGTTTTGTTCCTCGGTATTACACAACAAAGAAAAATGATATCCTGCCTTCTCTGTAATTTCGAGGAGTGTTTAATTTTTTACCTGTTTTGCGTTAGAAAGACATAATTATTGTGGTTTTGATGTAATTTATAAGAGTTTGTTTAATGTTTTGCTTTTACGCTAGAAGCACAAAAATGTATCGTGGTTTTGCTGTGATTTTCATGTCTGATTCGTTTCTCGGCTTTACATTACAAAGACCAATATTACTCTTCTTTTTGTTGTAATTTCCACGAGTCGCTTTAATTTCTTGATTTTACAATACGAAGACAAATATTTCTCTTAATTTCGCTATAATTTACACCAAAAAGGCCAATATTTCTCGTTGTTTTGCTCTACGAAGACAAATATTTATCTTAATTTCGCTATAATTTACACCAAAAAGGCCAATATTTCTCGTTGTTTTGCTCTACGAAGACAAATATTTATCTTAATTTACACCAAAAAGGCCAATATTTCTCGTTGTTTTGCTCTACGGAGACAAATATTTCTCATGTTTTTGCGGTAATTTCCACGAGTCTGTTTCATTTCTCAGTTTTCCACGCCCAGGGCTGACGTTTCTTGTTGTTTTGATGTTGAATTTCCACTCTGCCTGGTTTCTCTTTTCTGTTTCGCCCTCCCTGAACGAACATTTGTCTTGGTTTCACTTCTACCAAGACGAGAGGTGGTCATGACACGGCGTTCATCACAGTCGTTTTCGTTTCGTTCATAGCTACACTCACCACCACCACCACCACCACCACTAAAGCACTGTCTGCACCTCGCCTACATCACCTCGTCTTGACCTCTAATTCACCACCTCGAACGGATCTCTCCATCACCACCACCACAACACCACCACCTTCAACACCACCGCACCTTTTCTTTATCCCCTCGTCCTCACCTCCCCTTCAACACCTCTTTGGAACCTCTCTTCATCCCCATCACCACCATTACTACCTTGTCTTCCCCTCCCTTTATCACCACCACCTCTTCGTCACCACCCCACCACCACCACTGGTTCGCCCGCACCTCCCCTTCACCTCCTCGTCCGCAGCCTCCAGTATACCATCTCGCAGGCCATTATTCTCCTCCCCTGTCTCCCTCTCCATAAATTGCTTTCATCTGTCATTTTTACCTCCACTTGGATTGGCTGGCTTCTGTCGCTGCCTTTTCTCTCTCCATTGGACAATTCTACCTCGAATTTCCTTCTCGCGAGCCTGTCTGTGTCTGTGTGTGAGTCTGTTTGTGTGTCTGTTTCTCTAGGCCATAGAGGGACAGAGTGAAGCCAATGTATAGGTTCAATTTAAGGAGGAATGCAGTTAGATGTACACAAGCTTCCATAGGTGATACAGAGTCGGATCCAATTCTACGCTTTCTTGCACTCCCTGAAGGCACACGCAATATATTTTTACCTGTCTCCTCTCCCACACGAAAGACAGTAAAATATTTTCCTCCGTCTCCTCTTCCCCCTCTTCCTTAGTTTATGCGGGTTTGTTAAATAAGGGAAGGTAGCTGTGGTGTAATTTGTGATGTGGCCTTGTTAGGTAACTGCCGAGGACAAGCAGATAGAAAAACTTGACCAGGTATTCTTATTTTGCAAGTGTTCCTTTTTCTTTCCCTTGTTTTCTTTTTCTTTTTTTGCTTCACCGCCATCTTCACTTTTGTTTATCTCCTTCTCCCAGCATTTTCTGATCATTTCTTGTCCCTTTCTTTCGCTTTTTCATTCTTACATTTTCTATTTTTTTGTTTATTTTCACTGTTCATTTCCGTGTATTTTTTTTCATTTTTAGTGATTCTTTCCCCCAGCGTCCCTTTAGCTTTCTTCTTTCCTTCTCTCTTTCTTTCTCTCATGAGTGTTCTGTTTCCTCTCAATTTTTCTTGTTCGTGCACTTTCTCGCCTCTTTTTTTAAGTCTTTTCTGCTTTTTCCTTTTAGCACTTTTATTTTAGCACTGTTCTTTCTTTCCTTCTTTTTCCCCTGACGACTTTTTCGACTTTTCCTTTTGTTTCTTCTACCTTCTTCCTCTCTTGTTCTTATTCGATCTCCTCTCTTCCGAGCAGCACTTTCTCTTATCTTTTGCCTTGTCTATTTCTATTTTCTATTTCTTTGTAACATTTTCTAGCTTCATCTTTCCCTTTCCTTTTGTTTCTTGTACCTCATTCCCCTCTCTGTTCTTACTCTTCCTCCTCTTCCTCCTTCGCAGGACTTTACCTTATCTCTAAACTTCTATCTTTCTATTTCTTGGCAACATTCTCCCGCTCTTTCTTTCGTCTTATATATTTCCTTTTCTTCTGGGACGGTTCTTTAATTTCTTTTGGGATGAGTTTTGAGGTCAAAGTTTTGGGGCGAGATTAAAGGCATTCATCACGACATTCTTAAAAAGGTTTCTTCGGCCAAAAGTACAGCGGCCGCGAAGGTTGACTAACGACACCAATTACAGATTGTCGACTTGGGAACAAAGACCGACGAGGAGACTTTCTTTCTGAACTATGTGTAGAAAAAGAGGAAAACGTAGTCACTGGATTTTTGAGGGGCGAAAGAGGGGGAGGTTTGTGTGCGAACGTAAGCGGAATAAAGATTACGAGTAAGACAAAGTTTGTTTCCTCAGTTAGTACAGTTTTGAGAGTGAGGCAAAAGGAGGAAGAGGGAGAGAGCGATGCATTGCACTTGTTGTTTTAGGCATCAACAAAATACCGTCAGCCAGATTTTTTTTTATTATTAAAGAAAATTGCGATTTTTCAAGATTGCAAGACATTCTTTTTCTTTTGTTGTTGTTGTTTGAAAGATATTTTTCAGAGTAAAAATTATACATATATGTTTACTTATCATACTCACTGCATAAGATTAAGAAGACGCCGCTCGTTTTATGCATTGCAACGGGTTTCCAATTCCATTTTTAGATTGCAACTTGTTACTTTGGTTCAAATACATATTCATGAACTGCCGCAGGATAAAAATACTCAGCTTTTCTATACAGTGCATCGGGGTCGATACAGCGATTTTTATTTTAGATTGCCACAATGTTATTCATACACTGTGACACGTTTTGTATAATAGTTTTGTATAATGTTAGATTGCACTAGGTTCGATAGGTGTATATACTTCATTTATATAGCTACAGATTACAATACAACTATACATTTTTATATCCTACATTGGAATGAATCTGGTATAAGTGTTTTTGTTCTGACTGCCACAAAGCCTTTTCTATTTATCCAGGTAAGGTTCATCGAGCAAGTGTCGGGGCGTGGCGGGATAGGGAGGCAGGTCGTTGTGGTGCCTCGCGTGACTCGGCGTCAAACAAAACGAAATAGTTACCGTCGAGCGAGGTGATATACACTTCCCCGCTAGGCATCCTCACCTGTACACCTGACAGGTAAGTGACAAACAGCCTGAGGCGCCCCCACATGCCAGACACCCACCGCTCACACCTTGACATGTCTCTTCTCTCTCTCCTCCCTCCCTCCCTCCCTATTTTCCTCCTCCGCGCTCCTTTCTCCCTCGTTACACCCACACGACACCATATATATACCTATCACTTTGCTGCCTTGATTGATACCTTCTCTTTTCCCTCCCGTCCCTCCTTCCCTTCTCCTTGTTCGCCTTTACCTAACCTCCACTCTCCTCCCGCGTTACACCCACACGGCCTCACACATCTACCCACCACTCCAATACCTTGACACTTCTCTCCTCCCTTCCTCCCTACTCCCCATCCTCCTCCACCTTACCTCCACTCTCCTCCCGCGTTACACCCACACGGCCTCACACATCTACCCACCACTCCAATACCTTGACACAGCTCTCCTCCCTTCCTCCCTACTCCCCATCCTCCTCCACCTTACCTCCACTCTCCTCCTTCTTCGTTACATCCGCGCCACTCCACATATCTATCAACCACTTTTCTTTTCTCCCTCCTTCCTTCTCTTACTTCCATCCCTCCTTTTCTCTCTACTCTTCATCCCTTACTTTGTTCGGCACTATATTCTCCTCTTACTTTATTCTCCTTTCTTTTTCGTCTAAGTTTTTATACATCGTTTTTTTTCATGCGTCTTCTTCTCTATCTTCCTCTTCCTTTTCTTTCATCTCTTTATTCTTCTTCTCCACATTTCTCTCCATCCATATATTTTGTTTTAATCTCAGGTATTTCTCCATTTTGACATCTCCATTTTTTCCCTTTCTCTCCTTTCCCTATATTTCTTTACCTTCTCTGTTCTTTTCTTTTGTTCTTCATCATTTCAACGGCACAGTCTGACAGCTATTTCCTCCCCTCTTCATTCACCCTTTCATCATCTTTTGCTTCCGTTATCTCGCCTTCTTTTTCTTCTTCCCATCATTCTCCTTCATTTCCCTTGGCGTCATATTTTTCATCTCCTGGCTCGTCATTCATATCTTCCTTTTTTTAAACTTTTTCTTTACTTCTCTTTTCGCCCCTGAAGAAGAAAAAAACTGCTGTATACCTCTCATATTTAAATTTGATTTTCTGTTTATCACCTTGCGTCTCTTTCCTCGTCCTTCTTTTCTGCTTCTGTTCTCTTCTTTCTTTCTTAATTAAACCTGCATCTCTCATCTCCTTCACTCCCATAAACACACACACACACACACACACACACACACACACACACACACACACACACACACACACACACAAAGAAATCTGCCCCATTCATTGATTCCTTCGTATTCCTGTTTATAATTCTGCGTCTCCTTCTTGCCCTTCTTTACTACTCCTGTCCCTCTTGTTTCTCTTCCTCTTCCTCTTTATCCTTTACCATTACTACTCCTCTTTCTCCTCTTTCTCTTCCTCTTTATCCGTCAGTGCCTGTTCGCTCGCCACCGCCTCTGCCTCCTCAAGGACAATAAGTAAACAAATTCGTCCCGCGCCTTCAGAAGAACGTAAACAAGGTCTTACGCAGTTTGTTGTCGCTGTCACTGTTGTTGTTAATGTTGTAAATTTGTCTTCGTTCTTAGGTTTGTGTTTCTTGTTGTGTTGTTGGTTGATGTCTTTGTTCTTGTTGTTGTGCTTCTGTTATTGTTGTTTATTTTTGTTTTTGATGTTGTTGTTGATATGGCACAGGTAAATTGTTATACTCCAGCATCCTTACCTGTCCCTTCACTTTCCCTCTCTTCTCTCTCCTCTCTTATCCTGGCCGCGGGTGAGAAAGGGGAAGGAAGGGAAGGGAAGGGAAGCGAAGGGAAGGGAGGGAAGGGAAGGGAAGGGAAGGGAAGGGGAGGGAAGGCAGAGGGGAAGAAGGATATGAATAACTTTAGTAGGGGAAGGAAGGGAAGAATGATTGACAGATGGACAGACAGATAGACAGACAAACAGACACACAAACACACACACGGACAGTCAGAGAGTCAGAGAGGAAGAAAATCAGAAAAAAAAGTAAGGAAGGAAGGAAGGAAGATAAAAACGAAGAGGAAAACTGGAAGGGAGCGGAAGGTGGAGGCAAGAAACAAAGGGATGGAGGAAGAGGAGGAGAGAAAAAAGAGGAGATAGGAAGGAAGGAAAGGAAAGATGAAAGATTAATGATTCTTTGGGATGCGCGCGTGACCAAGGAGGGAGAAACTATAATGGCTGGATGGATTATATATGCACTCATTTTTGTTCAATTAGCTATGTTGTGTTCCAGATATTATTTTGCAGTAACTTTGAGTAGCTCTACTTTATCTTTTAACCTCGATATAATTATAATACGCCAAATCAGTGTTCACCTATTTAATCCTTTTTATCAACTTCCTCATTCAAGTTTAATATTATCCGTACCTCCTCCTCCTCCTCCTTCTTCTCATCTTTCATGGTCTCCTCTCCAGTATCCTTCTCTTTACGATGCTTACTCGTCTTCTTTCTTCTTCTCATTTTCGCCCCTCGCTTCCATTCATCTCTCTTCTCTTCTTTTTTTCTTTGATCCTTTTCCGTCTTCCTCATCATCGTCCTTCACGCCTCCCTTTATCTTCCTTCTCTTTTTTTTACTCCCTGCTCTTCTTCCTTCTTCCTCTCGTCATCATCTCCTTCGTGTCTCTCTTCGTCTCTTCTCTTCTTCTGCTCCTCTTCCTTCTTCCTCTCATTCTTGTATCTCCTGTCTCTGCATCTCCCTCTATAGTCTGATCGGAGCATGAAGGCGGTTCAAGGTGTGGCAGATTCCAGAATTCCCATGAGTGCAGCGCTGCCAGTTGCCACCATCGACCGCAAATTTAGCACTCTCTCCCTCTCTCCCACCCCACCCACCTGTTTCTCTCTCTCTCTCTCTCTCCTCTCTCCCTCTCTGGGGAGGAGGGACCCCACCACCACCACCACCACACCACCACCACCACCACACAACACCACAACTATCAACACAAAATCAAAAAAAAATCACCACATGTCATACATTTAATCCTAATCTTTCCTAATCCTATCCTAAACATCGTACTATCACTTCCTTTACTAAGCTTCCTTTACAATATACATATCGCTATAAATATCCTTTCAATGAGCACAGCACATGGTACGAAAGCTGATTTGGCAGCATGGGTGATTGTAAAGCTTGATACGGAGCACAGCTCCACCCTGCCTTCTTGCTTGCGCTGACTAGAATAGTTCTCCTTTTCTCTCCTCCCCGCTCCTGAATAGACCCTCCTCTCCTTCCTTTTCTAAGCTTCCTTCTCATCTTAACACTCGCTTCAAGATTCATATCCTTCCTCTTCTCCTCCTTCCACATATGCAACCTTTCATCTCCCTTTTCATCCTTCCTCTCTCTCTCTCTCTCTCTTTTGGTCTCCCTCCTCAGCCTCCTTCCTCTTCTCCTCCTTTCACCCATATAACCTCTCATCTCCTTTTCTCTCTCTCTCTCCTCTCTCCATCTCTCTTTGCTCTCTCGCCTCAGCTTCCTATCTTCGTTTCTCTCTCAATCTCTCTCCTCTCTCTTTCTCTCTCTTCCTTCTCTCCTCTCTCTCTCCTTCCTTCCTTCCACCCTCTCTCTCTCTCTCTCTTCTCTCTCTCTCTCTCTCCTCCTCAGCCTCCTTCCTCTTCTCCTCCTCTTCTCTCCCCTCCTCTCTCCATCTCTCTCTCCTTCTTTCCCTTCTCAGCCTCCTTCCTTCCTTCCTCCTTTGTCACTTCCTCTTTCCCTCCTTCCCTCCTCAGCCTCATTCCTTGCTTCCTCCATTCGTCACGTCCTTCTTTACCTCCTTCCCTCCTCAGCCTCCTTCCTTCCTTCCTCCATTCGTCACTTCCTTCTTTCCCTCCTTCCCTCCTCAGCCTCCTTCCTTCCTTCCTCCATTCGTCACTTCCTTCTTTCCCTCCTTCCCTCCACAGCCTCCTTCCTTCCTTCCTCCATTCGTCACTTCCTTTCTCCCTCCTTCCCTCCTCAGCCTCCTTCCTTCCTTCCTCCAGTCTGCACTGCCTTCTTTCCCTCCGTCCCGCCTCAGCCTCCTTCCTTCTTCCCTACCTTGGACACTGCCTTCTGGCCCTCCATCCCTCCTCAGCCGCCTGCCTTCTTTCCTTCCTTTGTCACTTCCTTCTTTCCCTCCTTCCTCCTCCTCAGAGTCTTTCCTCCAATTTTCAATCTCTTCTCTCGCTCTCACTCTTCCTTCTTTCCCTCCTTCCCTCCTCACCTTCCTTCCTTCTTCTGTCAATCTCTTCTCTCACGCTCTTTCTCTTCCTCGTTTCCCTCCTCTGTCACTCTCCTCCCTCTCACTCTCCCTCACTCTTCCTCGCTCCCTCCCGCCCTTCCTGTCAAAAAACTGTTTACATCTGCAATCTTCCGGCCTTTGGAGGGCGAGTCCACATTCTGATTCCGTTAGGAGGGTCATTTTTAGGCCTGTCTTGCCTCGTGATCTTTAGTGTTTAGTCTTTTCCTCGTCACTCATTCCAGGTAATTCTTTTTCCTGATTCCTACTCTTTTGTCTACCTGTTTAACCCTTTATCTTTCACCTACTCTGTTATCACTCCCTACTCCTCTTTTTCTTTCTTCTTTCTCCTATCGTACCATTCCCTCCCATCCTCTAGCATCTCTCCTTGTAACTCTCTTCTCTTATCTCTTATCTCATCATTCTCTTGTGTTTCGTAGTTTCTCTCTCTGCCTTTTTCTTATCCTCTTCCTTCTTTCATCTCTTATCTCATCATTCCCTTGTGTTTTGCTGTTTCTCTCTCTACTTTTTTTATCCTCTTCTTTAATCTCATATCTCATCATTCCCTTGTGTTTTGCTGTTTCTCTCTACTTTCTTTTATCCTCTCCCTTCTTTAATCTCTTATCTCATCATTCCCTTGTGTTTTGTTGTTTCTCTCTCTACTTTTTTTATCCTCTTCCTTCTTTAATCTCATATCTCATCATTCCCTTGTGTTTTGCTGTTTCTCTCTCTACCTTTTTTTTATTCTCTCCCTTCCTCCTTCTCTTATCTCATCATTCCCTTGTGTTTTGTAGTTTCTCTCTACTTTGTTTTTCTTATCCTCTCCCTTCTTTCACCTCTTATCTCATCATTCCCTTGTGTTTCGCAGTTTCTCTCTCTACTTTTTTTTTCATATTCTCTCCCTTCCTCCATCATCCCAACATTGCCTTTCCCACTTCCATTTCCTATTTTTTTTCATATTTTCCTTCGACCTTCTGCTTCTCCTTATCCCTACGTTATTTTGCTTTCATATCTTTCCTCTTCGTTCTTTCCCCTTCTACTTTATTTTCCTATCTGCTCTCCCCTTCTCTCTCCCTCCTTTCTATTTATCTCTTTCCCTCCCTCCTGATTCTCATGCTACTAAATCATCACTCTCATTTTCCTTTTCCCTGCTTCAACATTTTCCTTTTCAATGTTCATTATGTACACAGCAACTGACTCCCCGGGTGGTGGTGGCGGGGGGGGGGGTGGTATGTATAAGAAAAGTGAAAGGTGTTACTTCTGAATACAGGTGAGGGAAGAAAGGACTCGACAGGTATGGATATTTTAGGATAGAAAAGTTTAAAGGGAAACGCATAAACTCCTAGGAAATGGCTTATCTAAAAAATAAATCTAAATTGTTTCTCTCTCTCTCTCTCTCTCTCTCTCTCTCTCTCTCTCTCTCTCTCTCTCTCTCTCTCTCTCTCTCTCTCTCTCTCTCTCTCCCGTTATAAGTGTACCGTACATGGACCCTGACGATATAAAGAAAGAACTCGGTGACGGCCCTCAGGAGTCCTTAAATGTGTACCCCAGCGAGTAAGGAAGAATGACCCCCACACACACACACCCCCCCACCACACACGGTCACCTATAAAGAGTCCCATCGGTGTGAATCTGAACCGAGCAATGTCTAGTCTGATTTTCCTGCGTCGGAGGTTGAAGGAAAAAAATATTCATCGAGGAAAACGTAATATTTGTTGTCCTGACGCTCTGGTATTGATGGTGTGGAGAGGGGAAGGAAAAATGGGTGAGGAGGAAGATGACTAAGGAGTGGAGTGAGGGAGGTGGATTAGGGAAAGGAAGAGGAGGAGGAGGAGGAGGAGGAGGAGGAGAAGGAAGTGGTTGTTCATTCGTGATTGTGAAGAGAGTGGGAATGTGCGGGATAGAGATTGAAGAATACGTGATTTATTTTTTCTCTCTCTCTCTCTCTCTCTCTCTCTCTCTCTCTCTCTCTCTCTCTCTCTCTCTCTCTCTCTCTCTCTCTCTCTCTCTCTCTCTCTCTCTCTCTCTCTCTTCCTTCCCTTAATTCTTCTTCATTCTTGCTCTCTTCTTTTCTTTCTCCCTTCTTTTCTTCCTTCTGCTTCTTAAGTGTTTTCCTGTTTTCTTATGCTCTCTACTTCTCTTTTTTTTCCTCTTGGTCCTCTCGCTTCTTCTTCTTTGTCTCCTTCTCTTGTTCCTCCTCCTCCTCCTCCTCCTCCAGCCCTTAGTTTTGTTTATCCTTTTACGCAACGTGACTCTCATTGATCCCCGTAAAATATACGGTCTCTCTCTCTCTCTCTCTCTCTCTCTCTCTCTCTCTCTCTCTCTCTCTCTCTCTCTCTCTCTCTCTCTCTCTCTCTCTCTCTCTCTCTCTCTCTCTCTCTCTCTCTCTCTCTCTCTCTCTCTCTCTCTCTAAAAGAAATCTCTCTCTTTCTCTCTTCCTTTTTCCATTACTTATTCATCTTTCTCCTCCGTTTTCTTCTCCTCTTTCTCCACCTCCTGCTCATCCTCCTCGTCCTCCTCCCTAAACTTTCTCCTCCTCCTCTTACTTCTCTATACTCTTTTCATGCTCTTAACCTTACAAACTTTCTAATATTTACCGACTCTGAATCTTAAATGTCCTTCTGCATTCGTCTCTTTTCTCTCTGAACTTAAACCTCAAAACAGTGACAGTATATAGAAATGGAGAGAGAGAGAGAGAGAGAGAGAGAGAGAGAGAGAGAGAGAGAGAGAGAGAGAGAGAGAGAGAGAGAGAGAGAGAGAGAGAGAGAGAGAGAGAGAGAGAGAGAGAGAGAGAGAGAGAGAGAGAGATCATGTGTGTGTGTGTGTGTGTTATGGAGAAATACCATCGCCGCCGCTCCCCAAGCCTTTTAGAATAATGACTTGACAAATGCCTCGAGACTAACCTACACGGAATTGTCGATAATTAATTTTCCTCGAGCGAAGATCCATTATGTAGCGTGCGTGTGTGTGTGTGTGTGTGTGTGTGTGTGTGTGTGTGTGTGTGTGTGTGTGTTGGTGTCCCTAAAGGTTACGTCGTGCCTTCCCCCTCCCCGTCTTCCTCGTCCTCCTCCTCCACCTCCTTCCTGTTGACAATCTACATCTTTTAACGCTACTGATGGGGTGCAAACAGAGGTATACTACAAGGTCGCCAGGAAACATAGAGGGCTGCTTGGTGGAGGCCGGTTGATGCCTGATTGGAATTTGCTCTGAAGTGATTTAATGTCAGCGGATAATGAAGTGTACGCTGTAGAGGTGAGTTAATTGAAGGTTGTGTGCGTGGACCAGGTAGATGAAGTTGTCTATGTTGGTGATGGTAAATGAGGTTATGTGAATTGACAGCAGCGAATGAAATGTTATGTAGTGACAGTGGTAAATAGTCATGTGTGTTGGTTGGCAGGGGTAAATGA
This sequence comes from Eriocheir sinensis, assembly GCF_024679095.1. Lineage (NCBI taxonomy): Eukaryota > Metazoa > Arthropoda > Malacostraca > Decapoda > Varunidae > Eriocheir > Eriocheir sinensis. The sequence continues at coordinate 81,526 of NW_026110487.1, forward strand.
AGTCATGTGTGTGGGCAGTAGTGAATGACGATATGTATAGTGTATTAGCAGTATTAGCACACACACACACACACACACACACGCACACGCACACGCACAAAAGTAATCGTGTAGCCGTGCAAGCGACACAACGAGGGAGTCAACGCAAAACGCTCGCGCCTTCAACGACGGGACGATAAATTTACGCGAGTTGTCCCTGGCCTCGATCCCTCACTGTCTGAAGCAGGTGTGGGAGGAAGTCGGGGTGGCGGGGAGGAGGGGGGAGTTTGAGGAAGGCATTGGTAACGAAGGCGAGGGGGGAGCGGAAGGAAGAAGTGGGCGTCTTTGTCGGTGGGCAGAAGGGAAGTGAGGGGAGGTTGTGTTTAGAAGAGTGGGGGGTGTAGAGGAGGGAAGAAGGAGAAGTAAGGGAGGTATTAGTAACAGAGGAGAGGGGGTCATTGTTTGTATATAGAAGGAGGAGAAGAGGGGAGACGAAAAGGGGGTGAGAATGGGGATAAAGAAGAGGAAGGGGGCTGTTTGGTCGTGAACATGTGTGGTTGCCGGGCAGAGGAATGGGAGACTTTTCCTGTTGTGTCTGGCGAAGGGCTGACGGTGGTGAATGCTCATATGTACCTGTGGGGTGTGATTTGGGTGAAGGAAGTGTAGTGGGCTGTGCTTAAGGCTGAGTGGGAGTGTAGGGGACTTATGGATGACTTTGGGATACATGGGTGATGGGACGGCTGCTAATACCTATGTGTGGGGGGGGAGGCTGGGATGAGTAATGGGCAAGTGTTCTGTGGTGGTGGGAAAGGGGCTGGTGGCTGTGGTGGAGGAATGCGGTTGTGGATAAGGAAGGGATGGGGGAGGTTCTCTTGAAGGTTGGTCTCTAGTCTGGTTTCTTTGACTCTAGGAAGGTCATGTCATCTCCGTGTGTGTTGGGGGGGAAGGGGAGGAAGGGTTAAGCTTAAGGATGCAGTCATGTTTTCTGTAAGTTGTTTTGATTCGTGTTCTATATTTATCATTCATTGTGTCTTTTATCTTCATTTGCGTACTTTTTTTTGTTTTTTTTTACAGCAAAGGAGTCCGCTCAGGGCATAAAAAAAAGGAAACAAATATGAAAAAAAAGCCCGCTACTCACTGGATTTTGGTTTTTATTCATTCAGTCAGTCACGCATTCCTTAATCTCTCTCATGTATTTCTTTCTCCTCCCTTCGTTCCTATGCCTTAATTCTTTCATTCTTTTGTTCATTTATTTATTCACTCCTTCAATCTATATTCATCATTCTCTCTCTCTCTCTCTCTCTCTCTCTCTCTCTCTCTCTCTCTCTCTCTCTCTCTCTCTCTCTCTCTCTCTCTCTCTCTCTCTCTCTCTCTCTCTCTCTCTCTCTCTCTCTCTCTCTTCTCTCTTGTTCTTGTCTCCAATCTTGAACCTTCCTTTCTCTTTCTCCTCCTCCTCCTCCTCTTCCTCCCCCTCCTCCTCCTCCTCCTCCTCCTTCTCTGAGCCTTTCCCTTTAATGGCCCCGAGCACAGGTTGTTAAGCGGGTCATCTCGGTACCCCTAGAGGAGGAGGAGGAGGAGGAGGAGGAGGAAGGATATTGGCTCATTCCTCCTACTATCCCGCCACGTCCCTTCTCTGCTCCCTTCAACGAATATAATTTTTCTATTGATTGTGGTTTTATGTCAACTGTTTTTCTTGGATATATATTTGCCCTAAAGAGTTTCAGCTTTGATGTGTTTTTTTCTGGTTGACTTTTTCGTTTTCTTTCTCGTATGGGGATGAATGTAAGGGGGACCTCTAATTGTGTGTGTGTGTGTGTGTGTGTGTGTGTGTGTGTGTGTGTGTGTGTGTGTGTGTGTGTGTGTGTGCAGTGACGGGCCGTTGCTCACTTACCAACCCGCATCGCGAAGTCTAATTAACACACACTCACACACACACACACACACACACACACACACACACACACACACACACACACACACACACACACACACACACACACATTCAACAGTACCCTCCCGGAGCTGTAAGTGCTGTTTGGTGTAATGAAATGGGACAGAAAACAAAGGGAGGGAGCGAAGGTGAGGCCCTGAAGACTAGCCGTGGTGAGGAGATACCAAATAAAAGGGTTAGGGCTGCGAAAAGGTAGAATAGAACTGAGAGTGGGAAGCGACCGGGAGGGAAAGAATGGTATGGAAGGGAGGAAATACAACGAACTCTGATAAAAGGGAGGAATAACCCAAAGCAACGGAGGTGAAAATATGACCAAAATATAATGGATGGGAAAGAATTAATTGAGAAAACGGATTTTAGAATTGTACAAAGAGAGTAAAATTAATGACGAGTAGCAAGGAGTTAGGAAGGCTTAAAAATCATTAGATCGAGAGATTAGGAACATGTAAGAATATAAACAATAGATGGGTTACTTAAGACCATAGCGATACCAGCAAATAGGACATGCTTTAAAGTAACCTAAGTAGGGGATGACAAAAGCAAGTATACAAGCATAAGCAGAGAAAGGACATAAAAAGTATAGAAAGAAAAGCTAGCAAAAAGAAAGTAAGATCGTAGTTAAATAAGTAGGAATGTAGAAGGAGGAGTAAGTGGATGTTAGATGGAGGAATGAGAAGACAAACATATGAAAAACGTAGCAAAAAAATAAACAACATTGCGAGCAGTAAGAACATAAGTGAAAGTATTGGAGTAAGTAAATTAGTCAGCTTGAAAACAATAAGGAGAAAAAGCAAATGTTAGATATAAAAAGCGAAGACAATTGAATTATAAAAAAAAATCAGGTAGCAATAAAGAAAATAACATAGATAATAGTGAAAAAATAGGATAAGTTAATAAATGGGTGTGAAAACTCAGCTCACATAGTCACGTAGCGTATAAGGGAAAAAAAGGAAAGAAGAAAAAAGGAGCAGGGAACGGAGAAGGGTAAGGAAAGAGGGAAGGGGAATTGATGATGGTTGATGCACTGTGGGAGGGGGGGGAGGGGGGAGGGAGGCGGGGAAGATGAGGAGGCGGGGGAGGAAAATAGGAGAGGAGGGTTGGGAAGGGGGCAGAGGATAGGAGGGGAGGAGGTGGCGCGGCTTGTTACGAAACCCCTCGGCGTCTTCTTCTTAATTATTGACGAAGGCGAAGGAGAAGTGTAGCGAAGAGAAAGAGGGAAGGAGAAAGGTGTGGTGGATTTGACGTTAGGATGGGGTGATGAAAAGGAGGGGAAGGAGGAGGAGGAAAAAGATGATGATGAAGGAGAAAGAGAGGAAGAAAAAGAGTGAAGGAGACGTAAGGATGGGGAGGTGATGAAGAGGAGGGGAGGGAGTAGGAGGAGGAGAAGGAAAAAAGATGATGATGGAGGAGGAGGAGGAAGGTGAAGAAGGAGGAAGTGAAAGACTGATAAAAACAGATATTGGGAAGTTGAAACGGTATGAGGATGGGAAGAGAATGAAGAGGAGGGGAAGGAGGAGGAGGAGGAGAAGGAAAAAAATGATGATGGAGGAGGAGGAAGGGGAAGGAGGAGGAAGTGAAAGACTGATAAAAACAGATATTGGGAAGTTGAAACGGTGTGAGGATGGGGAGAGAATGAAGAGGAGAGGAAGGAGGAGGAGGAGGAGGAGGAGGAGGAGAAGGAAAAAAGATGATGATGGAGAAGGAGGAAGGGGAAGAAGGAAGAAGTGAAAGAATGGGAAGTAGGAAACACGCAAATATATCACATACTCGTAAAATATCAAAACAAACAGTAATGCATTCTCCTGAAGATTTCTTAACTTTTCATATCAAATAAACTAGCTTCCTTTATAAGAGGTAATATATTTTCTTCGATCTATTTACTTCACAAGCCTTTTTTTCTGGTACCAAAATCTTCCTTCACGGGTTCATATAAAAAACGAAAAAGAAAAAAAGAGAATATAAAGCAAATGAACAAAAGGAAATGGCGATCTTTTTCCACAACTTATTTCTTACAGTTCATTTTTTGTATATCAATAGTCTCTAATTCTCTATCCAATACGTTTATCTATCTACTTGTATCTATCTCTGAGTAGAAGTTTAACCTCCATGTATTTTTTTCGTATCATGCACATTCTTCCTCTCCTTTGTTCCCTCTTCCTCTCAGCATCGTTTCAGCCCTCTCCTCTATCATCGCCCTCTCGTTCGTTCCCCTTCCTTTATTTTCCTCTCCCTCGCTGCATTACCTCTCAGCTTTCACTTCGATATTTCCCAGTCGCCGGATTCCTTCATATCCTGCTCTCTCCTGCTCCTATCTTCCTCGTTTTCATTGCGTCCATAGGCTCTCATCCACGTAGCCTTCCATTTTAATTTTTATTTTATTATTATTATATTTGTTTTCCTTCTCTTCGCTTTACTTCCCTCTGGTCATCCTCATTCCAGTTTTCTTATTCCACCTCTTCGCATCTAGTTTTCCTTTTTTTTATACTGCCTCTCACTTAGCTTAAATCGGTTCATCATTCCTTTTTTTCCTTTCCTTTTTCTTTTCATCTCTGTACTTTACTTTCCATCACGTCTCATCCTCTTCCTTACCACTTCTATCCTCCTCCTGCGATTCCGTGATGTTACCTTGCGTTCCATCCCCTTTCCTTCCTCTTCCTTCCATGCCAATTATTTTCCTAAGTTTCCCTTCCATTTTCGTGATTTTTTCTACCTTCCCTTCCATAACTTTCTCGTCCCTTACCGTCCTGGCCCATTCCTACCCTTTTCTTCCCTACTCTTCCATTTCTTCCATTTCATTCCTTTTCCTTCTCTATCCTTCGTTTATTTAATTTTTTGCCTTTCATCGTCTTCCTTGTCAACCCTGTCTACCATTTCTGCTTCTGTCCCGTCCCTTTCCTCCCCTACTCTTCCATTTCTTCTTCCATTTTACTCCTTTCCCTTCCCTATAATTCTTTTTTTTTTTGCCTCATCGTCCTCCTTGCCAACCCTGTCTACCATTTCTGCTTCTGTCCTCTCCCTTCTCTTATTTCCCTTTACTCCATTTCCCTTCCTCTCTCTTCTTCATGTCCCGTTCTTCTATTTATATCTTCTCTTTGGTTGCCTCCCTGTCATCGCACCCTCTCACCTGTGTTCTTTCCCTACTCTTCACTCTCCCTTCCCATCCCTCCTTCTACCTCTTCTCACTCTCTTTGTCTCCATCCTCCACCCCTTACCCTCCCTCCCCTCTACCTGTCTACCGCAGTGTCTCCCATCACTTCCCCTCCTTCTTGCCGCCTGCTGCGTCTACCACCCACCCCAAGCCTGTATTCTTTCCCTACCCTTCCCTTCCCTCCCCCTCTTCATCACCCTTTTGTTGCCCTCTCCGTCTCCCTCCCTGACCGTCCCTCCCTTTACCTGTCTCCCCCGGTGCGTCCCTTTAGCCCAGGTGTATAATGTGGTCCTCTGTCCCTCGTGGGTCTTCGCTAATTGCTGTCGTGGATGGACCCTGATGAAAGGCTCCCTATTATGGGCGCCGCTCTCGGCATTTCATTGAAAGCATTGAAATGAGTATATTGGGTGCACGATGACACACACACACACACACACACACACACACACACACATACATACATACATACATACATTTTCGAGCATTCATATATAGACATACATACATTCACATTCATACATATAAGCACACATACGTTTCTCTCTCTCTCTCTCTCTCTCTCTCTCTCTCTCTCGCTCTATTGATGCTCGGCAGTGATTTAATCCGGCTCGTAATCCTTCATTCATTCATCCCATTTTTATCATGTTCCATTATTCTATGTATTTTTATCCGTCTTTGTTTAGCTCGCTGCCTCGTTTATCCCAGGAACTGCTGTATCGTTAACCTTTCCTTCTCTCTCTCTCTCCCTCTCTTTGTGTGTGCGTGTGTGTGTGTGTGTGTGTGTGTGTGTGTGTGTGTGTGTTAGAGGTGACAGGTCAGGAACTACGAAGAGGATAAATGATGTAAATAAAAAAAAAAAGGTTAATATTGTTGTTCAGTGTCATTGTCTTCCCTCCTCCTCCTCCTCCTCCTTCTCCACCTCCTCCTCCTCCTCCTCCTCCTCCTCTGCCACCGTATTCCCTACGTGTCGTAAAAGGCGACTAAAAGGGACTTCTTCCTTTCTCTTCGGACTATTACCTTTTTTTTTCCTTTCTCTGGGTAGTCTATCCAAGAGTTGTCACCCTCCCTTACACTTTGAGGACATATCCCCTCCTTTCCTTCCTTTCTACAGGTATTCTACCCAGCCTCCAGTCTCAGTCCTCCTCCGATGTTTCAGACACACACACACACACACACACACACACACACACACACACACACACACACACACACACCAGACTTTACATCCCAATTTCTCGCCGTCGTGTGTGTTCCTATAACGGAGGAAGACCCGAGAGGATTATTTTCCATGCCCGGTCTGTGTTCCGGAGGCCATTCTGTTTTCAATCCCAGATTGGTTTTCTGTGACAAAACCATAACTCTTCTTAATTTCATAAACATTCATTCAGCAAACATGAACCTCTTCTTTGTTTGGACGGTCTTCGTAGTGCTGGTGGCCGGGCCTCAAGTGGAGAGCTCCCGGGTACCGGGGCTGAAGGTGATCCCGGAGGTGGACTACTCGTGTGCGGCAGCGGTGAGAGCCGCTATCGAGGAATACCGAGTTCTTTACAAGGGACAACTTAATGAACCACCGAAGAAGACTTATCCAATGATGACAAACTCAGTAATAGCCTCTAACGACACCTTTAAGACGATAGAAAGGAAAGTCTTTAATGATACCGATGAAACGGGGCAAGAAACCGGAAAAAAGACAGTTGTTGAGAAGACGACAGAAACTTACGTAGAACCCAAAGGAAATGTATCAAAGACTTCGGAAACCACGATTGATGTAGATGAAGACGGTAAACAACGGGGTGAAAAATCTGTGACCGAGAGTGAAACAGTGACGGGACAGACTCCAGACAACGGGAGCATAGCACAAACAGTGGACGTTAGAAAGGTAATGGACGAAGAGGGTAATGAAATAAAGGAGGAAGTTGTTATTAAGAAGGAATTAATAGTACAGCCTCTTACCAATACAACTGAAGAAAAGCCGCAGGACGATAAAGACGCAAATCTTATCGTTCCAAAAGTAGGGGCGGACGACAAAGGTAAAAAGAAAACCGAATCAAAACGAACAGAACAAAGAAAAGAGATTCTGCCCAGCAATATAACGAACGAAACAGTTGTGAAAGAGAAGGAAGAGCTTCTACCTTCACAGGAAAGCACGAAAGTGACACCTGTGGAGGAGAGGAATGTTACAGAGAAGGATGATGGACTTCAGAAGGCAAAAGGAACAGAACAAAGAAAAGAGATTCTGCCCAGCAATATAACGAATGAAGTTGTTGTGAAAGAGAAAGAAGAACTTCTACCTTCACAGGAAAGCACGAAAGTGACATCTGTGGAGGAGAGGAATGTTACAGAGAAGAGTGATGGAAAAGATGTCGAGAAAGAAACTGTAATTCGAAAAGAAGTCCAAAAGAATGTGTGTAATAGCGACATCAAAGAGGTTCGTAACGAAAAACATCTTAATGAAACAATTGAAGACTTGAAACACCAAGTTGATGACGTGAAAAACAAGATGAAGGAGGGAAAAGCAAAGGCTGAAGAAATAAATACTACGCCTATCACTCAAGACGGTAAAGTCGTTGAAAAGACAGTCCCTGCTGTGACGCCGGCGAAGGTTGTTAGAAAGGATGTGCCCTCGGTGGGAGAAGGAAAAGACTCCGTTGTGACTCGAGTTGTTAAACCCGTTACCCTTTCGGTGGTAGCAGAAAAGGTCCCCGTTGTGACAAATCAGACCGTTGCTGAAAAGATTCCCCCTACGGCGACGGAAGGAAAAGTTCACGTTGTTAAAGAAGAGAAAGTTATTGAAAAGGCTGTGCCCTCGGTGACGGAAGAAAAACTCCCCGTTGTGACAAAGGAGAAGGTTGTTGAGCAGGCTGCCCCTTCGGTGACACAGGAGATCGTAAGTGTCTCTAAGGAGCAAGCAGAACTTCCTCTCGTAGCAGAGGAGAAGAAGGTTATTGAAAAGATTATCCCCTCGGTGACAGAAGGGAAAGTCCCGGTAGTCCCTCAACAGGAGGTTGTTGAAAAAGTTGCCCCTTCGACGACAGAAGAAAAAGTTCCTGTTGTGACACAAGAAAGGGCTATTGAGCAGAATGTCCCACAAGAAAGGGTTATTGAACAGCCTGTCCCACAAGAAAGGGTTATTGAAAGGGCTGTCCCACAAGAAAGGGTTATTGCAAGGGCTGTCCCACAAGAAAGGGTTATTGAACAGTCTGTCCCACAAGAAAGGGTTATTGAACAGTCTGTCCCACAAGAAAGGGTTATTGAACAGTCTGTCCCACAAGAAAGGGTTATTGAAAGGGCTGTCCCACAAGAAAAGGCTATTGAACAGGCCGCCCCTACGGCGACAGAAGAAAAAGTTCCTGTTGTGACACAAGAAAGGGTTATTGAACAGAATGTCCCACAAGAAAGGGTTATTGAACAGAATGTCCCACAAGAAAGGGTTATTGAACAGAATGTCCCACAAGAAAGGGTTATTGAACAGAATGTCCCACAAGAAAGGGTTATTGAACAGAATGTCCCACAAGAAAGGGTTATTGAACAGAATGCCCCACAAGAAAGGGTTATTGAACAGAATGTCTCACAAGAAAGGGTTATTGAACAGAATGCCCCACAAGAAAGGGTTATTGAACAGAACGCCCCACAAGAAAGGGTTATTGAGCAGAATGCCCCACAAGAAAGGGTTATTGAACAGAATGCCCCACAAGAAAGGGTTACTGAGCAGAATGTTCCACAAGAAAGGGTTATTGAACAGAATGCCCCACAAGAAAGGGTTATTGAACAGAATGCCCCACAAGAAAGGGTTATTGAACAGAACGCCCCACAAGAAAGGGTTATTGAACAGAGTGCCCCACAAGAAAGGGTTATTGAACAGAATGCCCCACAAGAAAGGGTTATTGAAAGGGTTGCCCCACAAGAAAGGGCTATTGAACAGGCTGCCCCTTCGGCTACAGAAGAGATTGTCACTGTTTCTAAAGAGAAAGAAGAAGTCCCTGTTGTAACAGAGGAAAAGGTTCCCGCTGTGAGAAATGAGACAGTTACTGAAAAGATTACTCCTTCCGTAACAGAAGAAAAAGTTGTCAATCAACGGAAGGTTGTTTCTTACGAAGATGCTACAGAAAATCAGGAAAATCAAGTTACTGGAGATGAAGAAACGGACAAAACTGAATTGAAGTTTATCATCACCATACAAGAGAGAATAGTCCGTGAACAGACAGTCTCGATCATACCCGTGATGGACAAGGACGCCAACACAAGAAGGAATGGAAAAGTGGCGAAGAAACAACTGAAAAGAATAATGAAGAAGGTGGCCCGCGCCGTCCGGGAAGAATTAAGCAAGGAACACAAGACAGCGGGGTAGAGACAGTAGCAGGAGAAGCTGTAACCAGTGTGAGGGAACAGGCTGCCACTCCACCAAACCGACAGCCACCACCACCAAAATGTCCCTCAACACCCAGCTGCTTGCGATGGGATCCCAAGAAAGTGTTCCATATTTTCTTGTCTTTTCTTATCTATCTATCTTACTATGGTGTACATTGTAGTATAAACACTTACACTTTGCGTTCCTATGAAACCCGGTGTAAGCTCTTTCCAACAGACTGAAGCAACTCTTTTTGAGATAGGAGGAGAAGGAGGAGGAGGAGGAGGAGGGGGCGTAAGAGAACGATTTAAAATAAGAAAGAAATAAGAAACTAATAATATAAATAAGAGTAAGACTAAATAAAGGAGGAGGAGGAGGAGGAGCACGAAGAGGAGGAAAGGAAAGAGAACGATGAAAGAGATCAATGGGTGGAGAGAGAGAGAGAGAGAGAGAGAGAGAGAGAGAGAGAGAGAGAGAGAGAGAGAGAGAGAGAGAGAGAGAGAGAGAGAGAGAGAGAGAGAGAGAGAGAGAGAGAGAGAGAGAGAGAGAGAGAGAGAGAGAGAGAGAGAGAGAGAGAGAGAGAGAGAGAGAGAGAGAGAGAGAGAGAGAGAGAGAGAGAGAGAGAGAGAGAGAGAGAGAGAGAGAGAGAGAGAGAGAGAGAGAGAGAGAGAGAGAGAGAGAGAGAGAGAGAGAGAGAGAGAGAGAGAGAGAGAGAGAGAGAGAGAGAGAGAGAGAGAGAGAGAGAGAGAGAGAGAGAGGACGAGACATTAGCTTTTTTCTTTCTATGCTTATCTCATCAAACCTAACGATTCCTCCTCCTCCTCCTCCTCCTTATTTTCTTTTCTTCTTTTCTCGTTTTCTAGTCTTGTTTTCTTGTTTCTTCTTATTTTTACTTTTTGCGTCGTCCTAAGATAATATAGATATCTTGTTATTGAATTTTCTGTGATTGAATATATATTTCCTTTTCCTCTTCTTGTGTCATTCTGTTTACTTTCTTGGCCATTGTTTGAAGAATATCTTTATCTTGGCTCTTGGATATTCTGAGTTTAAATATTATATCATTAGGTTCCATCATTACTAATCGGCTTATGTGTTCGGAACAAAGAGATCAGAAAATACGTGGGAATCTTACTTGACTCGCAATCATTGGTTTCGGAATTTTTTTTGTATGTTAAGGAGATTAGATAAATGAAATAAATGGAATATCAAGGTGAAAACAAAATAGAAAAAAATCTTGCAACATTCTGCTTTCACACGAAAAATGATATAGAAAAAAAAGCTATTATAATTTATGCTTTTCCTTTCTCATGATAATAATAATAATAATAATAATAATAATAATAATAATAATAATAATAATAATAATAATAATAATAATAATAATAATAATAATAATAATAATAATAATAATAATAATAATAAATTATATAGAAAAATGATATAAAAAAATGCTATAGAAAAAAATGATATAGAAAAATGTAAAAATATAAAAATGATATAGAAAAATTATACAAAAAAAAAAATCTTTTATAATTTATGCTTTTCCTTTCTCATGATAATCTATGCATATTTTTGTTTGCTGTTTTTATAAGCGTTTACGTTTTAGCATATAGTTTATTATTCATCCGCAAGAACAATGCATAAATATTCATATCTTGAGAACTAGTGTAAACATTTTTTTTGCGTTATGATTGTGTTAGAAAAAATTACTCAACGTTTATACTTCTACGATTCACGAATTTCAATTGTAACTTTTCTTTTCTGTTTTCATTTTTTATTCTGCTGATTGGGTGCATGGGATACCTGTCTGGCTCGAGGGACTCCTGATTTATGTAGGTCCTCAGTACGTCAGGGGAGCATCGTGCTGTGATTGGTGCTCGGGTCTGTATACTTTGGGAAGCCGGCACGTGACTGGCTTAGAGGGTTGTTTATCAGTCAATCGGAGAATATGATTGGCTGGAAACCTGTTGACGGCCATAGCAGGCTTAAGATGGTAATAGTGTCCACGTGTGTGTCTGTGTGTGTGTGTTTGTCTGTGTGTGTGTGTGTGTGTGTGTGTGTGTGTGTGTGTGTGTGTGTGTGTGTGTGTGTGTGTGTGTGTGTGTGTGTTGTTCAGCTTTACGATTCTTGCTGTTTATTGCGTGTGTGTTTTTGTTTGTTTGTTTCAGATTAAGGTTTGAGAATTAAAATTTGAGATTCAGATATGTTTTCTGGTGTTAACGAAAAACCTGTCAGACATTCGTTATGACTTTATCATTGTGTTATTATATTGTTAGAAGATTCAAAGGTCAAAGATAGAGGTTAAGTTGTACGCACTTTTTTTTTATTATATATGAAAAGAAAACGTTGTATCACACACACACACACACACACACACACACACACACACACACACACACACACACACACACACATATACATGACCTCACAAACACCCACACACCCACACACAGAAACATAAAGCGTGTCAGAATAATAACTATGAATCCTTGTTTTATTATGTATGTATTTTTTGAACTGTTAAATGTCACGTCAGCTGGGAAAACATCCGCTTAGCATTATGATATATTAGTTAGTCTCTTGTTTTTCATGGCATATGTCAGAGAGAGAGAGAGAGAGAGAGAGAGAGAGAGAGAGAGAGAGAGAGAGAGAGAGAGAGAGAGAGAGAGAGAGAGAGAGAGAGAGAGAGAGAGAGAGAGAGAGAGAGAGAGAGAGAGAGAGAGAGAGAGAGAGAGAGAGAGAGAGAGAGAGAGAGAGAGAGAGAGAGAGAGAGCACATATTCTCCTTTGCATAATGGTAAATAGACTCCTGTAATCCTGTTTGCGTCTTGGGTTGATGTCTCGTCAACTGTATGAGTACCTGCTCTGCTCTGTTAACGCCTGGGCAGTACTCGCAGCTCCTAGGAAGGTAATGGTTGTTGCAGTTGTGGTCGTGCCGGTGGAGGTGGTGGTGGTGGTGGTTGAGATTAGGTTTCATTTATAAAGTTGTCGTTCTTCAAGTATTATCTTGTAATGGATGCTATTGTTTCGACGGTATTTATAGTGAACACATCAGAAGTCAGAAGTAAATCGTAATGATACAAGATCATGGAGTTTGATATTATATTCGAGAGACATTACTGCTGCTGTTGCTTCCATAGCTTTAAACCTTACACGTTACATATATATTTCTTTCCTCATAGTATTTGTAATTTATTTTATTAATAACAAGACTGGGACATGGAAAAATGTATATGTAATTGCTTATGCTTTCATCTTCTAACTGATTTATATGAAAATATTTTTTTCTCTATATGATTGATTCGTTTTTCTACTTTTCTTGTTTTTTACACCGTATTATTTTTTTCCAGCGATCTATGCAAGTATGGTTCTAAACTACATTCATTGAGTCAAACAGTTTATTTATACTGGATATTATATACCTACTTGCTTTGTCATCCCCATGATGATTATGATGATGACGATGACGATGATGATGATGATGATGTTGATGATGACGATGATGGTGATGAAAGGAAACGGCGGGAAATTGCAATATATGTTAACTGAAACCACGCGACAGACAAAACATTACAGCGACAACCACGTAACAATCTTATCTAATAACCAACACAGGGCAAAGTGAAGACTAACAACTTTCTTCGTGGCTACCATTTCAAAGCGTGCCCAAGTACCATCCACACGCACCTGCCTTGGCTGACCGTTAGGCTGGTGTCACACTGGGCGATTTCGCCGTGCGGCAAAACCGCTGGGTGGAGAAGGGCGGCGGCGCTGTCTAAGCAGTACCATGTCACGCTTTGGAAGTTTGGAAGGACCATAGTGTCAGACATAATTTAATTCACGACTCACTGCATTGGTTTATTAAAGGAGAGTTGTGCCTCACTAATCTTTTATCCATTTACAATAGAGTATACGAGGCAACTGGCAATGATGAGAGCAATGATGTAGTTTATCTTGATCTTAGTAAGGCCTTCGATAAGGTACCTCACCAGAGATTGTTAAATAAAGTCAAGGCTCATGGAATAAGAAGGAAGGTATTTGATTGGATTAAGGCGTGGATTAGCGACAGGAAACAGAGGGTTACCATTAAGAGTAAAAAATCCGAATGGGGTAATGTAACCAGTGGGGATCCTCAAGGTTCAGTTTTAGGCCCGCTTCTATTCATTATCTACATCAATGACATAGACAATGGGATAACTAGTGACATATGTAAATTTGCAGCTGACACCAAAATAGGACGCGCTATTAGGACAGGGGAGGATGCTAGAGCACTGCAGGAGGATCTCAACAAACTGTCAGCTTGGTCAGAGAAATGGCAGATGAATTTTAACATCACCAAGTGTAGCGTACTTAGTGTAGGAACACGCAACACATTACACGGGTATAGTTTAGACACCACAGCGATAGGCAGGTCTGAGTGTGAAAGGGATGTGGGAGTGTTAGTGAACTCTAACCTAAAACTAAGGAAGCAATGTATTAGTGCGAGGAATAGGGCTAACAGGTATTAGGCTTTACTAACAGGACGGTAACCAATAGCAGTGCAGAGGTCATCCTCAGACTCTATTTAGCGTTAGTTAGGCCACACTTAGATTATGCTGTCCAGTTTTGGTGCCCACACTACAGAATGGACATCAACTTGCTAGAATCAGTTCAGAGGAGGATGACCAAGATGATTCAGGGCTGAGGAACCTCCCATACCAAAATAGGCTGAAACATCTAAACTTACATTCACTAGAAAGCCGAAGAGTGCGGGAAGTCTGATAGAAGTATTCAAATGGGTCAAGGGTTACAACAAAGGCGATATAAGTAAAGTACTGAGGATTAGCCAGCAGGATAGAACACGCAGTAATGGATTTAAACTAGAAAGGTATAAATTTAGGAGATATATAGGCAAGCATTGGTTTAGTAATAGGGTGGTGGGGGAATTGAATAGATTCAGCAATCACATAGTGCAGGGACGATAGCTTGTTTTAAGAGTAGACTGGACAGCTACATGGACGAGGATGACAGGTGGCAGTGAGGTGTGGGTGCAGTAAGGAGACAGGGTACTGGAGCGTACGCCCGTACCGAAGGTAAATGAGGATCAAGCCTCTATCTGTAGCCCCTGAGACTACACCTCACCCATCGTGAGTAGTGGGGGAGATTCTGGAGCTGCCCTGTATAGGTCACTCGGCCTCTTGCAGTTTCCCAATGTTCTTATGCTCTTATGTTTCGTCGCGCGGCAGCGCTAAGGCCCCTGTCACACATTCACGACAATGACTCCCGGCGCTTTCCTGACTCAGACCACGCCTCCCACCGTCGGGCCGCACGCAGACAGTTTTGGAAGTTTAAAAACAATCGAGGCCCACCCTGACATCCGTCACCCGTTGCGAATAAGCTACGGCCGTCGGATGTCCATCTCAACAACGTCGTTTCGACATCGGCTATGGTTGGCACTCAAGGGGATGTACTTAACGATGGTCGTTACGTACGTCTAGCAGCGCGACATTCCAAAACTGTCAGCGCGTGGTCTGATGTCGGAAGGGCGCCGGGAGTCATTGTCGTGAATGTGTGACTGGGACTAAACCTCAAGGTTGTGTGTGTCCCTGAGGCAGAAGGATTACTTAAAGAGCCCACATGTCTGATAAATGTGGCTCGCTCATTTCATGCTGAGAGGGAAACTAGTGAAAAGTTTGAGAAGTTTTATGAGAATAGGGGGTGTTTGTGAGCTCTGATCTCAGTTCAAGGGCACAGTGCATTCAAGCTAAAAATCGAGCACACGGGGTACAGGGTTTTATCTCAAGGAGCGTAAGCAAGCGCCGAAGTCTTCCTCAAACTATATTTAGCATTAGTTAGACCTCATCTTGATTATGCGGCTCAGTTCTGGTCACCTTACTATAGAATGGATATAAAAATGCTAAAATCGGTAAAGAGAAGGATGACTAAGATGATTCAAGGGTTACGAAACTTTCCATACGAGGAAAGACTCACACAGTTAAACTTGCATTCTCTAGAAAGGCGAAGGGTGCGTGGAGACATGATCGAGGTTTATAAATGGACAAAGGGCTGTAATAAGGGGGGTACTAAAAAGGTTATGTTTTTTTTTTTTTTATGTTGCGGCCTATTGCACCGGTAGGCTTCTTCCCGGTGGGGCCTGATGGTCGGCCCAAGTCTTCTTCGCGGTGGGGCCTGATGGTCGGCCCATCCCGTTCTGACGCAGGCGAGTGTTTATAGTGGCGCCATCTTGTATTGGCTCATGCTGCCCCCCGGAAGCTCGTTCTTGATTCGCTTGGACGGCTTCCTCTAGAGTCCGGCTTGCTGGGTGGTCTTCAGGACAGCATGTGGGTAGTTTTAAGCCACTCGGCGGTGACTGAAAAATCCGAGGTGGTAGCGTGGGGATTCGAACCAGTTCGGCCACCGCCTCCCCGCCTATGTTGGTAAGAGAACCGGGTAGGACACGTAGTAATGGGTTTAAACTCGATAATTTCAGATTCAACAAGGAACTAGGCAAAAAATGGTTTACTAAAAGAATGGTAGATGAGTGGAACAGGCTGAGGAGTCATGTGGTGAGTCCCAGTACAATTGTTGCATTGATAAATATATTAGATAAATTCATAGACAGTGATATAAGATTGGGTTAGATTCACGGGAGCTTAGGTTCAAAGGGGCTGCCTTGTACAGGCCTACCAGCCTCTTGCAGACTCCTACGTTCTGATGTTCTTATGATATTAATTACCGAATGGCTGTAAGTTCTAAGGCCTCACATCTCCAAACAAAACACACAGTTCAGGAGGGCAATATGTGCCGAGGAAAGACTGACAATTACACTAATTGAATAAACAAATCAACGTCAAACATGGTGGTCGACCGCGCGGCAGAACCGTCCAGTGTGACCACGTGCATTGAACTGTGTGTTCACTGTGTTGTGTCCTCCATCGCGGCGGTAAGCGGCAGCGCGACAGGGCGGTTCTGCCGCAGCCTGCTGCGGCGGTGGGCGGCAAAACCGCCCTGTGTGACACCTCCAATAGGTTTGTGTGTGCGGCGAGACCGAGCGGCAAAACCGCCTAGTGTGACACCGGCCTTAGTCGTTAAATGCAACAACAACACTTTACCTTATAAACGGGGAAGAGCTGCAAACAGCCTAGCCTACGACAAGATCCTTTCCATCACGGGCACTCCACAGCGTATTGGACGATGACTGATAAGCACACACAACACGGCCAGCGACAAGGGCAGGTCTCGTCTCCCTCACTCCTTAGGTCACTAAAGAGCCGGCGAGGGATCATACGCAATCACCCTCCCCCAAGGGTGGCTATTACACTGACTTGGGACGACTGGGCTCAGGGGAGACTTTTGGGCCGAGGAGCGACGAGCGCCGACTCGAAAGGTGGTGGTGGTGCCGCCCGCTGCCCAGAGTGTCTTACGGCATCTCTCTCTCTCTCTCTCTCTCTCTCTCTCTCTCTCTCTCTCTCTCTCTCTCTCTCTCTCTCTCTCTCTCTCTCTCTCTCTCTGACTACTGGGTAGACCTAGCAATAGGTAACGAGAAAAGTGGCAACAGGAGGCGGAGGAAATTACGGAGGCAGTGGGAGTACGGGGTAAAACTAGCGATAGCTGGAATGGAGAGAAAAACAATATGAGGCAGAGGAAATTAAGGAAGATGACATAAGTGGGTCAGCACAGACGAGAATAAGAGAGCATAACATCGATATAGGAAAGTACATAATTAAATACAGACTTTTAAATAAAAGTTAGCTGGTTGGGATGAAGGCTGCAGGCACGTAGGCTACACACGATCAGTACATTACCCCGGAAAGAAAGGTAAAGGATGAAAAAGACTGAAGAACCTTGAAGAGAAAGATATGAATCAAAGAATAAAACTGAAAATAGAGGGTAGAGGATCTCAAAAGGTAGATCAGTTATAGAAGACTACTGGAGTAAGATGACTGGAATAGACAGACACAGAGGAAGAAGGAATGGAGAACATGATGACACACAGTGCATGGGAAATGGAGAGAAACAGAGCTGGGGGAGGGTGAGAGTGTGGTGAAAGTACTGGAAAAATGGGAAGGATGCAGGCCAGGAACAGATGGAATCACTGGAAAAGAATGATTACATGGAAGTGACTGCCAGGCATGTTATAACAGTGTTATATAGAGGAAAGGGAGATTACCACAGGCCTGGAACAGGGGTAGGAAGCCTAATGATGATACACTTTGGAGGAGGAAATAATAAAGAAGACACTAAACACTAGTAGACCCGCAAGTCATGAATAACCTGGAAAAGGTTTTGGGGAATGATTAATAATGAGTTAATAAAGACAAATAAACGTGATACTGGGAGAGGGGCCAAGCTGGGTGCGGGAGGTGGAGGAGGAATGGATCCCAACATGAGGCAACCTTAACATATAAATACACATTTATGGCATAAACAGTTGTGTGTATGTGCATGAAGGTGCAGGTGTAGAGGGGTGTGGAAATGTGTGGCTGTGTTGAATGGGTATCTGTGTTATCTGTTTGCTTATGACTGTGTTTATGCTTGGCATATATAGGTGCATTTGTGTGTATGTGTGTTAGCATGCATGCGTGTGATTATGGAGGTAAGTGTATGTGTATATGAATATGTATGTATGTGTACATGTCAGGGTTGGCGGTTTAAACCAAATGGTTTAAAGTGTGGTTTAAACCAATAAAAAACAGTGGTTTAAACCAACTAATAAAACCATTTTTTTCTTTTGTTTGTATATTTGTTAGTTTCATCAGTATTGTGGTTTTAACTATATGTAAGATTTTAATTATGTACAGCAGGGTTGGCGGTTTAAACCAGGGGTGTCACACTCAAAACCCTTGGAGGGCCAATTCATGCTCTGAAGTGCCGTCATGGGGGCCAACAAGGGTAGAAAATACATTGACAAGATTGAAGTTATCGTGATACCGCGGGCCATTTATGACTATCCCACGGGCCATGAGTTTGACACCCCTGGTTTAAACCAAAAAAAATCAATAAAACTAGGTTTTTTTTTTGGTATCCTTGTAGTTTTCATCAGGTATTATGGTTTTGATTATATGTAGTTTTAAAATCTACAACATTGCACAGCCATTTTACTAACACCAGCATGATAATATCAGTTGGTAAACTCAAATCTCTATTCAAATGCAGTAAATTCAAAGAAACTGAAAACATGATTTTGGTACATTATATCTAAATAAATAAATACACTGTCGTCTGTGGACTGAAAAGTGTACATACGTACAGTGTGTGTATGCTAAGGCCGCCATTGTTGTTCTGAGTCACAGGGTTGGAAAAAAACGGGTTAAAAAAAAAAGGGTTGTTTTGTTTCGGGGGGCTTTATTTTTTGGGGGTATTAGTTTTTTGTTTATTCTTCGTATTTATATATTAAATCAATTTCAATAATAAATAAAAAAGTAGTCAAGGGTAAAACAAGATGTGTGAAGTGTTATCTGAAAGACAGACACTTGTTTAGGTGTTGCTCCTTTTTGGCAGGTTGGTCCCTTTGTGGCTACTGCCTCTACTGATATAGTAGTTTCAAAATGATGTGTCGATTTCAGTAAAACAATTATCACAAACTGTGTGGCATTGGAAAATATAAGATTGAGCCCTGATTTATTCTTAATGGAAAAGGTTGATGAAATAGAAAACACTAGTTTTTTCATGTGTACGAAGTGGTGTTGTGCGAAACGATTTGCTATAGCGGCGAGGTATAGTCACGTTGTAAGATGGCCTCAATTTATGTGCGATTTGTGGTGTGACTGTGTGATATGGCTGGGTGTAGTGTGGAGTATCCGAGTATGGTTTGGCTTGTGTCGTAGCGTGGTGGCTGAGTGACGATGTGTCAGGTGTGTCTAAGCAAAAACTAGAACACAAATAAGATAAAGAAAAAGAAACTGTTTGATGTTATTTATATTTTTTTGGAAGATCTTTATGGATTTTCCTTTTTATTTCATGTAGATATATGGACCTTATTTATCAATAGGAAATAAAACCCAATTTTATGTAAAATATTTTAGCACCTACTGTTTTTTTTTTTTTTTTTGCCAACCCTGATGAATCATCATAACAGCGCCCCTAATTCCCAGGAGCGCGATGCAGCGGCAGTATGCGGTGCAGGATATAGCCAAGAAAGCCTCTCTCTCTCTCTCTCTCTCTCTCTCTCTCTCTCTCTCTCTCTCTCTCTCTCTCTCTCTCTCTCTCTCTCTCTCTCTCTCTCTCTCTCTTACAATTGTTTTTAGCATGCAAGTGGAAAATTAGAGGAGGTCTTTCATGTTTTACTACTCTTTAACATTGCAATTCAAAAGCATGTGAGAGAAGCTGCAGTTTGCCTCTTTTACAAATTGTATGAAGATCAAATGAATATAGTGTTAAGGGGTTTCCTTCTTTCTACCCTATCACGGAAAAAAAAAGAGGAGTACTGAGGTTAGCAACAAAAAGAACACATTGGGAAAGAATCACGGGTTCGTGTAGGTTTAGAGGTTGTATGTGTGTGGGTTTGTGGGTGTTTGTGGCTGGAGTTGGCCGCCAAACCTGTGGGCACAACAGTTGGGTGAGCGGGCGAGTGATCTATTTAACTTAATAGGATCAGAAATGCATTTACATGATAATTAAGACACAGGTTAGTTAAAGGGGAGACGATAACTAACACTGGGGAGCACGTAGGGGGAAAAAATGGGGGGAGGAGGGAGAGTCACGTACGTACCTGTGGGCACAACAGTTGGGTGAGAGGGCAAGTGATGCCCGGGAAAAGCCACCCCGAGTTTTTATACTCGCCTGCGACGAGAGCGGCGTCCCGTAAGAGCGGGAAAAGGGGGGGGCAAGTAGTACATATGGGTTATGATCTCTTAACTTGCAAGGTGACGAAATTTACTTTTGGGGCTGCGAAAAAAATCTTTGTAAGGTGGATGACTTTATCAGATAGGACATTTACAAGCAAGGTGGCTGGCAACTGCTTCGAGGGACGGCTGACGCTGAATTCTGGCGGGACAGTGGCGTGAAGTATTGCACCACATTGTGTAATTGTAGTCTGAGGGGGGATTTGTTATGTTATACAATATATAGACAACCCAAGCTTTCCGAGACATAGTGTTATAGGTTGTGATTGATGATAGCTTCTTATAATTAATCACATACTTATGATGGCCTTATAATGACTGATAATCACTTATAACTACTTATGATCACTTATAATTACTTGTAATCACTTATACTCACTTATAGATACTTACAATCACTTATAATGACGTACCCTCTGGTCTTTTGCTTTATATCTCTAAGTTTTTCCTCCTCCCTACACATCCCGGCATTACAATGATGGAGGTAGTGTATGTATATTTTGGTCGTAGTAGTGGTGGTAGTGGTGGCAGGAGTAACACGTCAGCGGTGATGGCGGTGTTAGCACGTAAAGGCGAGTGTTACTGCCATCACAACACCTCTTTGGACCTGACAGTATAAAGACCATTTTAGTGTTGGTAAAGCATCCAGACGACCCCCTTCCCCCCCGCCTCTTCCCCCCTCCCCCCTTCCTCCCATAACACCTGCGTGTCACCTTTCCAGCTTCCAGGACAGAGGGAAGCAAGGGAGGGGGTAAGGGAAAAGGAGAGGGGAGGAGATGAGAGGAGAGGAGGACAGAGGAGAGGGAAAGAAAGAGGCAAGGAAGGACATAAAGAGGAGGTGAAGGAAGAGGATAAAAGTAAGGGAAGGAGAGAGGGAGGGAGGGAGAGAAGGCAAGGGCAGATTAAGGAGGAGGAAGCAAGCAGCAGCCACATGAGGAGTGACAGTGGCGGTGTCAGTGGTGTCAGGCGTCCTTCACCTCGCAACACACACGAGTCGCAACACTCTGGACGTGGTGACGTTCCCTTAATGTTGCACCGCCACTTGATGTTGCTCTGTTCCCGTTGCCAAGGCAGAATTATTTTCCTATACTCCTGCTCCTCCTCGTCCTCCTCAACTCGTCGTCCTCCTCCTTTCTTCGTCCTCGTCCTTTCTTCGTCTAGTGGTCTAGTGGCGGCGGGATTGAGGTGGTAGTGTTTGGAGCAGTGGTAGTGGTGATGATAGCGAAGGAGTGGTAATAAATATGATGAAAGAGATAGTGGTGATGGTGGTGGTGATGGTTAATGGTCTAGTGGCGGCGGTGGGATCGCCTTCCCTCTCAAGACAGGGTTTGTGCCTAAATATCACACCTGAGTGGATGAGGCTAGACAGGTGGGGTTGTGTTCGTCTTAGCAACAAACAAATAAAAGGGTGGGTGTCTGACTTAACACACCTGAATGGATAAGGTTAGACAGGTGGGTTGTGTTCGTCTTAGCAACAAACAAACAAAAGAGTGGGTGTTTGACTTAACACACCTGAGTGGATGAGGTTCGACAGGTGGGTTGTGTTCGTCTTAGCAACAAACAAACAAAAGAGTGGGTGTTTGACTTAACACACCTGAGTGGATGAGGCTAGACAGGTGGGTTGTGTTCGTCTTAGCAACAAACAAATAAAAGGGTGGGTGTCTGACTTAACACACCTGAGTGGATGAGGTTCGACAGGTGGGGTTGTGTTCTTCTTCGCAACAAACAAATAAAAGAGTGGGTGTCTGACTTAACACACCTGAATGGATAAGGTTAGACGGGTGGGTTGTGTCAATTGAAAAACACAAGCAAAGCAACTGAGTTCCTGAGTTAAAAACTCCTAAATGGTGGATTAGACAGGCAGGGATGTGTTCATCTGAGCAACAAACAGGCAAAAGAGGCAGGGAGTTATAATTTATTAGCACACCTGTCGGAAAGCTGAACGGGATAAACTTACGTTCTCAGCCACAAACAAACAAGACAACTGTGACGTTCTGAAACTTGACATTTTTTTTTATCTGCGACCAATTAGCCTGACATCGATTGTTTGTAAGTTAATGGAGACTATCGTTCGCGACAATATGGTGAAATTCTTCGAAGAAAATAATATAATAAATAATTCGCAACATGGCTTCCGTAGTAAACGTTCGTGTTTAACTAACTTACTTGATTTTTTTCACTATATTTTTGAGGTGTTCGATGAAAGCAGATCAGTAGATATCATATATCTGGATTTTCAAAAGGCATTTGATAAGGTCCCCCACCAACGATTGCTCAGCAAACTACTGGCGCACAGTATCTTGAGTAACATTCACAATTGGCTTGCGGACTGGCTCTCTGAGCGGAAACAGAGAGTAGTTCCAAACGGTGTTACATCTAACTGGCTCGATGTCAGAAGCGGCGTACCTCAAGGATCAGTGCTTGGCCCCATGCTCTTCTTAATTTATGTTCATGATATCGATGATGGGCTCACTTGCAAAGTATCAAAATTTGCTGATGACACAAAAATTGCTAGTAAAGTAACTGCGATACTCGACGAAGAAGCTTTACAAGATCGACTTGCACGTTGGGCCAATCAATGGCAAATGAAATTTAACGTTGACAAATGTAAAGTGTTGCACATCGGAAAGAATAACAATCACGTTCGGTACGTAATGAATGGCCAACAACTTTCTGCAGTAAGTAAAGGAAAGGATCTTGAAATCACTATATCAAGCGATTTAAAGCCCGTTCAGCATTGTTCAGAGGTAGTTAAAACTGCAAACAAATTGGTTGGCCTCATCGGACGAGTCTAATAATAAATCGGAAAAAAAGTAATATTTAAACTGTATAAATCGTTGGTTCGACCCCGTCTGGAGTACTGTGTACAGTTTTGGTCTCCCTACTACAGAAAATACATAGAAAAGTTGGAAAGGGTACAACGAAGAGTAACAAAGATGATTCCTAGGTTGATAAATTTATCATATGAACAAAGGCTTAAAGAAGTAAATTTATTCAGCCTGTCAAAACGAAGAATGCGAGGCGATCTAATAGAAGTGTTTAAAATGTTTAAAGGACTCAGTGATATTAATGCGGATGATTACTTTACAATTGATCGATCGAATAGAACAAGAAGAAATCACAATTTAAAGATAAGTGGTAAAAGATTATCGTCGCACGAAGCTAAACACTTCTTCAATCGAGTTGTTAATGTTTGGAACGCTCTCCCCTGTGATGTCGTTCATAGTACAACAGTTACGGCCTTCAATAATAGATTAAACAAGTATTTTGAATCCAACCAGCAACTAAGATATTACTCATTGTCATAATAACGTTAAGTTCTTTCGAATACTGGTGTCCTTGTCCGCTTTTATCGCCCGGTTAGTGGTAGCAGTAATGGTAGTTCTTTCCTCTTTCCTACATAATTTCCATGCAGTTTTTCCATGCTGCATGGTTCTTTTTCCTTTCCTGCCAGCTTTGGCTGGAGGGAGGGGGTTGGGGAGGAGCCATCGCCTTTGCTGTCCTTCATCTTCCACCTTTGATTAGATAGTTAATGTAGCTTGTCACAAACAGCCTCGTAAGGACCAGCAGGTCTGCTGTTGTTTGTTCTTCCTTCTTTTGTGTTCTTTCTCCTCCTCCTCCCCCTCCTCCTCCTCCTCCTCCTCCTCCTCCTCCTCCCCACTCTTCTTGAGCCAAAGCTGAAGGAATCTCTCACGTCTTCCTCTTCTGGAGTTCTGAAACACGTGCTTCCGCGGTTCTTAAAGTTCCCAAATCTACGACTTGATGCCGGACAGAGGTACCCGCCCTTCTTACCCACCCTTGCCCTCCTTTACCCACCCTTGACCTCCCTTGCCCTCCTTTACCCACCCTTGCCCTCCCTTGCCCTCCTTTACCCACCCTTGACCTCCCTGTTTACACTCCTTTACCCACCCTTGCCCTCCCTTGCCCTCCTTTACCCACCCTTGACCTCCCTTCCCCTCCTTTACCAACCCTTGACCTCCCTTGCCCTCCCTTACCCACCCTTGACCTCCCTGTTTACACTCCTTTACCCACCCTTGCCCTCCCTTGCCCTCCTTTACCCACCCTTGCCCTCCCTTGCCCTCCTTTACCCACCCTTGACCTCCCTTGCCCTCCTTTACCCACCCTTGCCCTCCTTTACCCACCCTTGGCCTCCCTGTTTACACTCCTTTACCCACCCTTGCCCTCCTTTACCCACCCTCGCCCTCCCTGTTTACACTCCTTTACTCACCCTTCCCCTCCCTTGCCCTCCTTTACCCACCTTTGCTCTCCCTTGCCCTCCATGTTTACACTCCTTTACCCACCCTTGACCTCCCTTGCCCTCCCTGTTTACACTCCTCTACTCACCATTACCCTCCCTTGCCCTCCTTAACCCACCCTTGTCCTCCCTTGCCCTCCATGTTTACCCTCCTTTACCCACCCTTGACCTCCCTTGCCCTCCCTGTTTACACTCCTTTACCCACCCTTGCCCTCCCTTGTCCTCCTTTACCCACCCTTGCCCTCCCTTGCCCTCCCTTGTCCTCCTTTACCCACCCTTGACCTCCCTTGCCCTCCCTGTTTACACTCCTTTACCCACCCTTGCCCTCCCTTGTCCTCCTTTACCCACCCTTGCCCTCCCTTGCCCTCCCTGTTTACACTCCTTTACCCACCCTTGACCTCCCTTGCCCTCCCTGTTTACACTCCTTTACCCACCCTTGCCCTCCCTCGTCCTCCTTTACCCACCCTTGCCCTCCCTTGCCCTCCCTGTTTACACTCCTTTACCCACCCTTGCCCTCCCTTACCCTCCCTTGTCCTCCTTTACCCACCCTAGACCTCCCTTGCCCTCCCTGTTTACACTCCTTTACCCACCCTTGACCTCCCTTGCCCTCCCTGTTTACACCTTTACCCACCCTTGCCCTCCTTGTCCTACTTTACCCACCCTTGCCCTCCCTTGTCCTACTTTACCCACCCTTGCCCTCCCTTGCCCTCCTTTACCCACCCTTGACCTCCCTTGCCCTCCCTGTTTACACTCCTTTACCCACCCTTGACCTCCCTTGCCCTCCCTGTTTACACTCCTTTACCCTCCCTTGCCCTCCCTGTTTACACTCCTTTACCCACCCTTGCCCTCCCTTGTCCTCCTTTACCCACCCTTGCCCTCCCTTGCCCTCCATGTTTACACTCCTTTACCCACCCTTGCCCTCCCTTGCCCTCCATGTTTACACTCCTTTACCCACCCTTGCCCTCCCTTGCCCTCCCTGCCTACACTCCTTTACCCACCCTTGCCCTCCCTTGTCCTCCTTTACCCACCCTTGCCCTCCCTTGCCCTCCATGTTTACACTCCTTTAGCCACCCTTAACCTCCCTTGCCCTCCTTTACCCACCCTTGCCCTCCGTGTTTACACTCCTTTACCCACCCTTAACCTCCCTTGCCCTCTCTTACCCACCCTTGCCCTCCCTTGCCCTCCTTTACCCACCCTTGCCCTCCCTGTTTACACTCCTTTACCCACCCTTGACTTCACTTGACCTCCTTTACCCACCCTTGCCCTCCCTGTTTACACTCCTTTACCCACCCTTGACATCCCTTGCCCTCCTTGTTTACACTCCTTTACCCACCCTTGACATCCCTTGCCCTCCATGTTTACACTCCTTTACCCACCCTTGACATCCCTTGCCCTCCATATTTACACTCCTTTACCCACCCTTGACATCCCTTGCCCTCCATATTTACACTCCTTTACCCACCCTTGACCTCCCTTGCCCTCCATATTTACACTCCTTTACCACCCTTGACCTCCCTTGCCCTCCTTGTTTACACTCCTTTACCTACCCTTGACCTCCCTTGCCCTCCATGTTTACACTCCTTTACCCACCCTTGCCCTCCCTTGCCCTCCATGTTTACACTCCTTTACCCACCCTTGACCTCCCTTGCCCTCCATGTTTACACTCCTTTACCCACCATTGTTCTCCCTTGTCCACCTTCGCCTCCCCCACCTTGCCCATGTCCACACTCGCCCACCCTTCCCCAGTCTTTTCCACCCTCGCCCACACTTGCCTACACATCCTTGTCCTCCCTTGCCCATCCTACGTAATCATCCTTGCCCCCCTTGCCGCCCCCCCCCCCCCCGCATCCTTCGGCTCCTCAAGGGATATCGATTATTCTTCACGCGAGTTGGTCTGGGCGGAAGTGTCTCGTTTTGTTCTGCCCTTTAAGTTCATTAAGGGCTCTCGTCTTTATGTCTCTCGAAACATGTTCTTCATTCTTCAATACTCGCGTCAAACGGAGCAAAAGTACCCTCTCCTCCCTCCTCCCCTTCCCCTCCCCACCCTTCCTGTCCCCTACAGTATCGTATCCTCCCGCTACCCTATCCTATCCTACCCTACCACCTCCCCTGCCCGCCGGACCGCCTTTTTCTTTCCCCAAACTCGTAGTAGGTTCGTAAATGTTTCATGAGTTTGCCGTCATTTGCCAAGATGAAAAACGAGCTCCCGCGTCTGCAAGTTGTTAATTCGCTCCGCCGTGCTGGTAACTGTTGCTTTCCTGGTGTTCTTTAATTATAATCTTTCATGAGATGATGTAAAGAGAGCACACACACACACACACACACACACACACACACACACACACACACACACACACGTGGCCTTCAGTTTTTACGGGCAAAGTCTGGAGGAATCTTGTTAAGTCAAGCTGCACCCAAACCCTTATGAGCTAATTCGAATACACACAGGCACACAAATACTTTTACTTATCTATACTTTTTCTCATCTATATTAATGATATTGTCAATGCTAGTAATAAATTTAAGTATACCATTTATGCTGACGACACTAATTTACTATTAGATGATAAAAATATAAATAGTTTGCATATAAACATTAATAATGAGCTCAATTCAATTAATATGTGGCTTAAACATAATAAGTTAAGGTTAAATATCACTAAAACAAAATACATTATCTTTCAAAACCGATCAGTCACTACTAACATGCCACCTATAACACTTGAAGGAAAAGTACTTGAACGAGTTTCTTATACTAAGTTTTTGGGCGTTGTCATAGATCAAAATATCAATTGGAAATACCAAATTAATTCTGTTGCAAATAAACTATCTAGGATATGTGGCATACTGTATCGAATAAGAAATAGCCTTACACAAGAAGCACTTATCAGTATTTATTATACACTTTGTTACCCGCATCTCATTTATTGTGTATCTGTGTGGGCGTGTACGTGGCCTTCCTTTCTTAAAAATCTTCAGGTTTCTCAAAATAAGATATTTAGGTGTATGTTTTACATGAACAAGTTTGATTCCACACATAACGTATTTTCCACACATAGATTTCTTAATTTTAAAAACATTCATTGTTATTTTCTACTATTATTTATTTATAAAAACCTCGCACTGATGCATGGAACTCATCCTTTTCAAGTTATTAATACATTGCATAATACGCGCAGGAACAATATAAATCTTATCTCTCCACAGTTCAGGACAGTTCTTTTCAGAAATAGTATTTTATGCTCAGGACCTCAAGTTTGGAATTCTTTGCCAGTAGAAATAAAAAATCTCCTTAATAGTAATAATTTCTCTCTATTTAAAAAGTCAGTAAAAACACACTTATTTGCAATCCAAAACAATCACGGTTAAAATTATAATTTATTCCTGAAACATGAACACAAATTTACATTATTAAATCTAATCAGTGAATTGCATAGTACTATTGTCCATATTATTTTTATTATTGTTATTATTATTATTATTATTATTATTATTATTATTATTGTTATTATTATTATTGTTATTATTATTATTATTGTTGATGCTGTTGTAGTTGTTATTATAGTTAACATTTTAGATATAACTATTATAACTTCATCTGGTATTATAGTTAATGTTGTTATTTATTGTATATTTGTATTTAGCTTTATGGTTGGGAGCTATCTGCAACCTTTAGAAAGATAATAATAGTACAATGAAATAAATATACAGTCTGTCAGAAGCTTCGTATATATATATATATATATATATATATATATATATTGTTATATATATATATATATATATATATATATATATATATATATATATATATATATATATATATATATATATATATATATATATATATATATATATATATATATGTATATATCAATGTGTGTATATTATGGCAATAAACATTACTTACTTACTTACTTACTTACAAAAAAAAAAAAAAAAAATCGCTGTCTTCATTCTTTACAGTCAAAGTCTGGAGGAGTCTTGTTACCAGCTTAATGTCTCAAGCTGCACCCAAACCCTTACGAACTGTTCCGAACACACACACACACACACACACACACACACACACACACACACACACACACACACACACACACACACACACACACACACACACACACACACACAACCCCCCCCCCCCATCCCCAAAACACCCTTGACCCCTCCAAAAATCACCCACCCAAACACCCAAACATCCCCCCACTCTCCTCCAGCCCCCCTATCCACACCCCCACACAAGCCGTTCTCCAATCTTCCCAGGCCGTTCCCACACACGCCCCGGCACCGCGCCGGCTCGCCAGACCCTCGAGGCGGCTCTGTGTGGCCCTCGCCGTGATGCAAGTCCCGAGGAGGCGGCGTCGGGCGGGGTAATGGCGGGCCCCGAGCGTCTAATGGGTGCACACGCTCCTTACGGCCTTGATTTGCCTGCTGACGGAACAGTGACGACCGACGCGAGTGAGGTGTTCATTAAGTTCTCATGACCCTTGCTCTCGGTCGTACCCTTCGTCGTGGCCTGAGTGTGTTGCCCTCAAGCCTGTGCCGCGGAGAGGAGGTGACGAGGACAAGACGAGGAGGTGGAGGACGTGTGGGCTCTTTGTCTCGCTCTCGATGTGGCTGCAGTGTGTCGGCCTTAAGAGTGACGCGAGGAGGTGAAGAGGCAG
>NW_026110488.1:0-17500 GCF_024679095.1 Eriocheir sinensis
AACAGAACATACCTTTTCATTCTGTATCCCCTGAATAGTTTCATTATGATAATTTCTTACTTACAACCCCTCTCCCTCAACCAACTAACATAACTAAACCTGACCAGTGACCATGCCAAACCTGCCCTATCCCTGCGAGACACATCCTAACTTAACATGCCAAGTTGTTGCAGGGGAAGAGGGGGGTTAGGTATAAATGAGCATATTTGCCCATTTTCATTCTTTATTTATTTTTATTTGTTTATAATTTTTTTTTATTGAGGGGGATGCTAGGCATGCCAGACTATGGACACTTTACAAGTACTTTATGTCAAGACTATATGGGAATGGGTAGGTTTGTGAGAATGGTAAAATGTAAGATTAAAACAGTATATTTACAGCATTGGTCAGAACAGATTATGGTGATATAATGTTAGATTGGAATGTGCTCAAGATAATGGAAATTAAGATTAACGCTTTTATTTTTTTATTTTTTGTTACATATTCATATTCATGATTCAAGTAACACCAACTAACCTAACCTCGTCAAATGGGTATTTTTGTATACAAACACAACCACAGAGTTTCAAACAGAACATACTTTTCCCTGCTGCTTCACGTGAATAGCATCATCATGACCAGGTCTGCTGCAACCCCCACTCCCTCACCAATCTAACCTAACGAAACCCACTCCTGCTAAACCTGTCCTACCTGCCACATCCTAACCTAACATGGTAGGTCCCCAAGTGCCAAACCTGCCCCGTCCTACCGAACACATCCTAACTTAACATGCCAAGTTTGTTGGTGGGGAAGGGGGATGGTATAGATACTTAAGGCATATTTGCCCTTTTTTATTCTTTATTTATTTTATTTGTTTATTATTTATTTTTATTGGGGGATGCTAGGCATGCCAGACTATGGACACTTTTACAAGTACTTTGTCAAGACTATATAGAATAGGTAGGTTTCGTGAGAATGGTAAAGTAAGATTAAAATAGTATATTTATAGCATTGGGCAAACAGATTATGGTGATATATAATGTTAGATTGGAATGTACTCAAGATAATGAAATTAAGGTTAACGCTTTTATTTTTTGTTACATATTCACATATCCATGATTCAAGTAACTTGCAAACTAACTAACCTCGTCAAATGGGTATTTTTGTATACAAACACAACCACAGAGTTTCCAAACAGGACATACTTTTTCCTACTGCTCCATGTAAATAGCATCATCATGACCATTTCTGCTGCAACCCCCACTCCCTCAACAATCTAACATAACTAAACCAACTCCTGCTAAACATGTCCTACCAAACACGACCTAACCTAACATGGTAGGTCCCCAAGTTTGTTAGGGTGGAAAGGGGGTTAGTATAAGAGAGTCAAGTCATATTTACCTGTTATTTTATTTATTCCTTATTTAGATTTTTTTTGGGGGGTGGGTGGGTTGGGCATGCCAGGCTCTCAACACTTTTACAAATATTTTATGTTAAGACTATATCGGAATAGGTAGATTTGATGAGAATGGTAAAGTAAGATTAAAATATTATTTTGATAGCATTGGTCAAACAGTTTCTGGTGATATAATGTTAGGTTAGAAGTACTCAAAAGAATGGAATTAAGATTATTGCTTTGAATTTTTTTGTATAGCTGTAATATCATCCTACTTAGAGAAAAGCATTTTAGAAAAGTAGGTAATGAAAAGTAGTATTTATGGCCATGTTCATAACAACTAAAAAGTTAATGTCTTATGATGCATGTAAATAAAATATTGGTGCTGATTAAGTTTTCCATCACAGCATGTATTAAATGTTATTGGAGAAGGTATGGGAAATAAAAAGCATGCCATAGTGAAACGATTAAGAAACTTCACATTTATACCCTGACAGTGCCTTCCTGGGAGTGGACCCCGTACGCAGGATGACTGTGAGAGGCGTTGGTACAACGTACAACAAAAATCAAAGCCTTGCATTGCCAAGTGCAAGAATGAGCAGCGGCAGACTGGTAATTTTTTTTAGTTGTTATGTCTTTAAATGTAAAACTTATATTAGTTAGTTTTTTATGTGCTCACAGAATGCAGCTATACTGGCCACAGTGCCTTTATTTCAGCTTAAAGTTAATAAGTTCATAGCAGTGAACTGCATATTTGATATATAATTTTTTTTAATGTTCATCTGTCAATGACTATCAATCTATCTAAATACCTTGGTTGTCTTCCCCCAGTGAAGGGTTTTAGCCAAGACAGGCACACTCTTACTCACACACTCACACTCATGTACACCACTCTCTCAGCTGCACAGCCCCTGAGGGAGTAAAAAAGGCCCTCACTGTATGGGGGATTAGCTGCACAGTTCAGGCAGGGAACTTCCACACTAAGGCCTCACAGCATACACTTGTTTACCCCTGCCCCATCATAAAAATGACATTTCCCCCAGCACCTGAGTGCCCCACACATGTGGCACCACAGATACGCAGGCGCCTGCCTATATAACTATGACATTAACTGTGGTAGATAAACTGGTGTATGACATCATAGGCTGCTCGTCTCATGTATTTGAAGGGGTACCAGAGCCATTCAGCATTGACATGATGTGCTAGGGATAGGACAGCAGCAACAGTCAAGCAGCAGTGAAATATTGACTGGCCTGTATGTTTTTGGCAAAAACTTTTATATTCTTATTAAAACAATTTATTAATTACCCTTAAATTCATATTCTTTGTAGATACACACTTTATCAGTATTGCTAGAGACCATCCCAGCACATTGTTCATTACTTGTGGAAAATATACCATTAGCTGCTCCGGCAACAGCCACTGCTTCAATATCTGTTGGCCCTGACACCAGCCACTGCTTCAATATCTGTTGGCCCTGACACCAGCCACTGCTTCATCATCTGCTGGCCCTATGACACCAGCCACTGCTTCATCATCTGCTGGCCCAATGACACCTGCCACTGCTTCATCATCTGCTGGCCCAATGACACCAGCCACTGTTTCATCATCTGCTGGCCCAATGACACCTGCCACTGCAAGGGATGACAATGAAGCTGCTCCACCAGTCACCACCTACTTCATCGGAGTTAAGAGATGCCTTTCATAGGGCAGCAGTATAATTTTTTGATGCTGGGGCTGAATATTACTGCCTCAAGGCTATGATTTTGTCACTTTTTTTTATTACTGAGGAGGTTAGGGTGGAAGGGGTGAAAAATAATTTGTGCTGTTTTTCGACAGAAATGATTAGCAAATTCATTCAAAGCACAAAATTTACCGGAAAAAAAATTGTGTGCCATTGTGAGTGGGTTCACTTGAGATTGGGCTCCAATACGCCTCCGTGGTCTAGTGGTCAGCATGCCTGGCTTCTACGCGGGCCCGGGTTCGAATCCCGGCCTGGGCAGTCGGCGTGCAGCTCACCCAGCTGATCATCCTCCCTCTCGGGCTGGTCGATAAGTGACTACCTGGGGAAACTGTGGTAGCCCGGATGTCACACTGGCCCTGTGTCCAGGGGTAATGGGCTCCCTCTCACCACAGGATCAAGGCCCAATGTTACGGAGATGAGCACCGAGGTCACGCGCTGCTATAGCGTATGCCCCAACTTTACCTTTACCTTTATTGGCTCGACTGACAGACATGGCTTTGTATGTCGAAGGTCACTGGTTCAATCCCACAGCCAGCTCTCTCTAACTTGGATTTTCCGAGTTCCCTAGAGCCTAGATTAATTTCTCGGTGTTAAATGAGGAGATTTGCACCGGCACCCAGTCATGGTGTTACAAGATGCGTTGTTACAATCAGGGGCGTCATTTGGCCTTCAAAGTGGGAGGGACATTAGGGCAGACAGTTATATATATATATATATATATATATATATATATATATATATATATATATATATATATATATATATATATATATATATATATATATATATATATATATATTTACCATAATTAGCTTATAACACCTTTAGGCACTGATCATATTTGCATTTTATGTAGTCTGTGATGCAGGCAGGATATTCATTAGCACCTAATTAGACTCATGCTGCTCTCCAGTGCTCTCTGATGAACTCACAATCAAAGATGTAGTATACCTATATGGTAGCATTGAGTAATCTTAGGTCACTTGGTAAAGTGTTCACGTAAGTCCGACCCAAGCTGACAACATAAACCTAAGCGTGTTTGCAAGCTGAGTGTTTAGAATATTGGCATAATAATAAAAGATGCTGAAAACTGGATTCCACTACTTTATTGAATATATGAATAATTATATACTGAATTTGTAATGGAGCTAAGATAAAAAAAAGCTATGTTTTCAGCGGTCATACCATGATCTCATGAAAATAATTAGGTTGACATATATAATTAATTACTGCGTATTTTGGTATGATGACCATTGCACGTTAATACCATAGCTTAGCGAGCATTGAGTAATCTTAGGTCACTTGGTAAAGTGTTCACATAAGTCCGACCCAAACTGACAACATAAACCTAAGCATGTTTGCAAGCTGAGTGCTTAGAATATTGGCATAATAATAAAAGATGCTGAAAACTAGATTCCACTAATAGAGTAATTATATACTGAATTTGTAATGGAGCCAAGATAAAAAGCTATGTTTTTCAGTGGTCATACCATGATCTCATGAAAATAAATAGGTTGACATATATAATTAATTACTACGTATTTTGTTATGATGACTATTGCACATTAATACCATAGCTTTGAATTCAATGATGAATATCTTCAAGCAAGACACAAATAGCAACAGATTGGTCACCAATTCACTCAGTAAACACAATACTCCAGAAAAGTATACACTGAATTCACAATAAAGTTGTTTTTCCACTTGGAACTTTGTAAACAGAAACCAAGTAACCTCGTTTTACTTCACTCATAAGTCATGATGTTCGCGATGTGGTCACCTCGACCTTTCGTTCCTCCTCCCTCACACTGGCAGACGTCTCTAACAAGCTTTCTTACCACCATTATCTCAATATGAATAACCGGCAGCAATAATTATAAATCATATTCTAAATGACATTTTAATGCAATTTTAATGTCATCTTTTTCATTTGCATGTGTGTACCTTTCTGCTACAAATAAAAGTTTTTTTCCCATGTTTTGTTGTCCTTAACTCGAATATTTCACATTTTAATCAATAACAAAGGCATCAAACACTAATTGTATGTTCAAGCTATGTTTATTTTTTTTTTCTGTTGACATAAACTACATCGTTTTCCTTTGGTGCCATTATTTTCACATGGGTGCAGTCTATCACTCCCACAACACCGGCAAGTTGGTAGAATTCTGCTTGCTTTACACGGATCTCCACCCTATCAAGGGTAGACTGGATAAACCTCCCGACTACCTACGGGTCACTGAGGGTGGCCAGAGTTTCCGCAATCACCCTGCTTACACTACTCTGGCTTACCCCCTAACTCATCACTTGAACACTGCAGCATTTTTCCTGTAGCCAAGTACCTTTAAGTCAAAATCACCTTCAACCCCGGGGTGAGGGAATGCTCCCTTTGAACTGGATCTTGTAGCCCTCTTCTCACCAAATCAGTCACATACTCCATTCCTGCACGGTCTTATATGTATGTCTTGACAAGTTCACCATCGTTATACAGTTCCAAAGCGCCCTATCAAAATCTAAATTGCGGAGGCGGGCTGGAAGAGGAAGTTCGGGGGTCATGTTGATATGGGTCTGGGTCTGGGTTTCACTTTTAACTTTACTATTAAGTGTTTAGAAGTCCTCGCCAGCACTCTCAAGTTAATACCAAAGTTAAGAGTAGGTATTAGGCTAATAGTTGTTGAGGATACACTTTGAGAGTGAAGTTAATACCAAAGTCGAAAGTTAATACCAAGTTTAGTATTAATAGTTGTCGAGGATACGGGCCCAGGTGTATTTCAAGGGAGTGGGTAGGATGAGTGGCTGTCAGGGAGTGAACCAGGAACTCATTTTAACACGGAGGATGACTAGCAAGACTATTACCCGTATTCCTAACGTATGACTTAAACAGTGATACAAAATAAATATCTAATGAGTGAAGAATAATTTTGAGGTGTCCCCATGATTGTCCATCACGAAAGCTGTCGAAAAAGGTAAAAATGGCTTGATGTATCCGTAGAGTTTAATGCCTATAACTAAGTTTTTCTTATTGGTATTAAGAAGCTGGTGGCATTATGATGACAGTCTTGCTGTGAAACTCATTTCTGATCAGTCTACCAGTGTAATTTCTAGAGGTCATTTACATAGACTTTTTAAATTCAATGAATACAGTTTATGAATTTGTAATAAATACTTCAGAAAGCTGTTAAATTACTGCGTAGTAATCTGAAACGATATTTATGCTGTCAAATGGTTAATCAGTACTTTCTTCATAAGTTGGAAATGGCAAAAAAAAAATGGAACAAGTAGTGTACGTATATCATAGCTGTTTATTTTAATTATATTCCGCATTTTCACTTACTCTCCTCTCCCACTCTTTCTCACACTGCATGTCTTAGACGCTGTCAACAGAAGATGTTTGTAAAAAGGAGAACAAAAATAGTATTAGGAGCAACTGCTGATACCTTTCTTACATATTCTTAAATTTCCCCCTGCTTTTGTCTTTCTTCCTCTCATTTTTCTATAGCCTCTCGGATTTACCTCTCTTCAGCCTTTCCCCTCCGCGCTACTCGCTTATTCAGAAATTTTTCACACATAACCTTTTGCCGTTGCCGAAGTTTACAAAGCCGCGCGCACTCAGCATTCGGCGGGACTCTACTCTCCATTTCGTGGTTCTTACGTTAGGCTCCTCATGCCCTTCCGTTCATCTTTCATACTTTCATCTCTTATGTCTTTTTTTCCGTTCCATTACCACGTCTACTTTACTTTTTCTATTCAGTCTATGATGTTTGAATTTGTGTTTTGCCGTTACTAAATATTAAAGTTTTTTTTTTCCATGCTACTTCACAAAGTCTTCTTTTCCTATACCTTACGCATGCTCTCTTCTACTCGACAACTTTTTTCTCTTGCCTTTTCCCTTTCTCCTCATTGTTTATCTATCTTTTAATATTCATGGCGTAATCATTCGCCATTTCATACAAATTAATTTTCATCTTCCTCTTCTTCATTCACTTCCTCCTTCCCTTCCTCCTTCTTACACATTTGTTTATTCTTCCCTGTCTCACCCTTCCCCCCGCTATATTTTTCCTGTCAAACTCACTACGTAGGACACCGGTGATAGTCGCTGGTGACCTTCCCACCAGATGAGCTGGGCTAGCGGGTGGGAACCCGCGGCACGGCAGGTCAGACGCAGTTCCGTTCCCGCCGAGACTGACGCGCCGGAGCTCAGGATCCTCACTGTTAATGGCGGTACTGTAAAACAATAGATAGGAAGATAGCTAGACAAATTTGTCGATGGGTTGATGGACAAGTCAAATAGGTAACTAAATCCATAGATAGGGTGACAATTGCAAATGTAAACCTGCACACTGATAGAAAAAGATGTATTTATTATTATTATTATTATTTTTTTTACGTCGCAGCCTATTGCGCCGGTAGGCTTCTTCCCGGTGGGGCCTGATGGTCGGCCCAAGGCTTCTTTCCGGTGGGGCCTGATGGTCGGCCCAGCCCGTTCTGGCGCAGGCGAGTGTTTATAGTGGCGCCATCTTGTGTTGGCTCATGCTGCCCCCCGGAACTCATCTTTGAGCCTCTGTTTGGAGAGATTATCTAGAGCCCAGGTTGAAGGGTAGTCTTCAGGCCAGCATGTGGGTAGTCTTAGGCCACTCGGCGGTGACTGAAAAACCTCAGCTGTGCGGCGGCCAGGATTCGAACCCTCGTCCCTCCTGGAGCTTCTGAACGCGGGGCCGTCACGCTAAGCACTCAGCCACCGCCTCCCCTCCCCTCTATGGGGATAGATAGATAGCTGAAGATATTTATTGTGCAGATCCAGTAAATTATCTTGTACGTTATTACTTCACTCGGCTGTCAGCGTTGTGTGCTGCTCGTCAACGAGGATTTTTGCTGAAAACCCACTCACAGGTATGAACATCATGTGTGTGTGTGTGTTTGTGTGTGTGTGTCTCAGGGGCCGGTACGTCGAACTATCTAGATTAGTGAAGAAAAACACCAGGATAGCAAAAAGGAACTATGAGATCAAAGTAGCAAATGAGGCGAAAAGTAATCCTAAGGGCTTCTTTCTGATGTAGAGAACAAAAACACGGGAGAAAATTGGACCGCTGAAAACAAACACAGGGGAGCTAGTAGAAAATTACGAAAATATGAGCACATTATTGAGCGACTACTTCCTTTCAGTATTCACACAGGAGGATCGAATGACTATACCGGAAAGAGTTCAGGTGTACGAGGGCGGGGATGGCGATAAATTGAGGGATATAATCATTACCAGGCAAGTAGTTCAGGATGAGATAGATAAGCTTAAGAAGAACAAGTCGCCAGGTCCTGACGGGATATTTCCGAGGGTATTAAAGGAATTAGGTGATGTACTCAATGACCCACTAACCGACATCTTTAAGATGTCGGTAAATACTGGCTATGTGCCGAGCCTATGGAAAGTAGCTAAGGTGACGCCGATTTTTAAAAAGGGGGACAGGTCAGTTGCTTCAAACTATCGCCCAATTAGCTTAACATCGGTTATAGGCAAGATGCTGGAGTCCATAATAGCCAGGAACATTCGGGAGCATTTAGAGAAACATAGCTTAATTCACGACTCGCAGCATGGGTTCACAAAAGGTAGGTCATGCCTCACCAATCTCTTGTCCTTCTACAATAAAGTATTTGAGGCGGTTGACAGAGATGAAAATTATGATGTAATCTATCTTGATTTTAGTAAAGCGTTTGGCAAAGTTCCTCACCAACGACTGTTGCTTAAATTACAGGCTCACGGAGTAGAGGGTAAATTTTTGAACTGGGTCAAGGCGTGGCTTAGCAATAGGAAGCAAAGAGTGCAAATCAATGGTAAAAGATCTGACTGGGGATGTGTTACGAGAGGGGTCCCACAGGGTTAGGTATTAGGTCCACTTTTGTTTATTATTTATATCAATGACTTAGATACAGGAATTAGTAGTGATGTTAGTAAATTTGCAGATGATACCAAGATTGGTAGAGTAATTGAGTCGGATCAGGACGCTAGTATTCTCCAGGGTGAACTCAATAGATTGTATGACTGGGCGGATAAATGGCAGATGGAGTTCAATGTAGGGAAGTGCAGTATTCTGATTGTAGGTAGGAACAACCCCTCACATAACTATTGCTTAAATGACACTCTCATAAGCAGGTCTGGGTGCGAGAGGGATTTAGGGGTCTTAGTGAGCTCTGATCTTCGTCCAAGGGCACAATGCATTCAAGCTAGAAATCGAGCTAATAGGGTACTGGGATATATTTCAAGGAGCGTAAGCAACATAAGCCCCGAAGTCTTCCTCAAACTATATTTAGCATTAGTTAGACCTCATCTTGACTATGCGGTTCAGTTCTGGTCACCTTACTATAGAATGGATATCAAAATGTTAGAATCGGTGCAGAGGAGGATGACTAAGATGATTCAGGGGTTGAGAAATTTGCCATACGAGGAAAGACTCAAACAGTTAAACTTGAATTCTCTAGAAAGGCGAAGGGTGCGTGGAGACATGATCGAGGTTTATAAATGGATGAAGGGGTTTAATAAGGGAGACATTCATAAGGTTTTGTTGGTAAGAGAACCGGGTAGGACACGAAGTAATGGGTTTGAACTGGATAAATTCAGATTCAACAGGGATACGGGCAAAAATTGGTTTACAAACAGGGTGGTGGATGAGTGGAATAGGCTTAGCAGTCACGTGGTGAGTGCTAATACAATTGTCACATTCAAAAATAGACTAGGTAAATTCATGGACAGCGATATTAGGTGGGGTTAGATACACGGGAGCTTAGGGTCAAAGGAGCTGCCTCGTACAGGCCTACCGGCCTCTTGTAGACTCCTGCGTTCTTGTGTTCTTGTGTGTGTGTGTGTGTGTGTGTGCATTATGAGTTGAGATTTAAGTTGAGAGAGAGAG
Organism: Eriocheir sinensis; assembly: GCF_024679095.1. Lineage (NCBI taxonomy): Eukaryota > Metazoa > Arthropoda > Malacostraca > Decapoda > Varunidae > Eriocheir > Eriocheir sinensis. Next base: position 10,016 of record NW_026110488.1, read on the forward strand.
AGAGAGAGAGCATCCATATGGAACTGGTTGCCACTCTCACCACATAACGGAGAGGTCCCGCATTTGGTTATCGGGTGGAGTGGAACCGCTTGAACTGTCTTCTGCCCACCTAGCAGTAAATGGGTAACGTATATTAGACAAGGGTTGTGTCCCTCTCCCAAGTGCGTGTGGTTGAGGAGGGGTCCCAGCCGTACCCAAGATTCGGAAATATGTTGGTCCAAGCTCAACACGAGGAGGCTGGCGATAGCGTGTCTAGCCCGTGTACAGTCCATAATTAAATGTCTCTCTCTCTCTCTCTCTCTCTCTCTCTCTCTCTCTCTCTCTCTCTCTCTCTCTTACACATACACACACACACAAACATACATAGTCAGTGAGATATGCTTTGAGAGCAGAACAGCAGATCTCTTTATGAAGTATATCATGGTGACAAATTTAGGCTAACGGCGAACTCCCAGAACAAGAAGTTAATCGGTTGCTATTAAACGAAGGAAAGAGATACGTTCACACTTTAGAGCCATCACTAATGGGTATTTGAGGACGCGCATGTGTGTGTGTGTGTGGGGGGGGGAGAGTTTAGGAAACAAAACTCACACGTGACGTTGACGATGACGGAGGTTGTCTGGAACTCCGTGGTGAGGGCCTGGGAGGGCATGTGGGCGTGGCAGGACAGCGTACTGCCCAGGAGGTCCCTTCCCACGGTGGCCACGCGCCTCTACCCAAACATTATAGCATCGCAGATAATTAACTGCGAGTAATTGAAAGATAAATCGTTACACTAAGAACCAATATGGAGTAAGGGGTGATGTTATATCCAAAATGTTTTACATCTGAAGTATCCAACCTTTTTGTGTATAATAAGCCTTGTTTGTTACATGAACTTAAAAGTTCACAATTTCCATACATGATTCTATTTTCCTTGTATTTGATGATTAATCCTGACATGTATTTCCATTATCAGTAGGTAATATATAGTAACAAGACAATAATACACATTATAACAATGTATATATTATAGCCCAATGAGTGCACGAGATCATTTACCTCATCAGTGACGACAAGTCCGGGAGTCCTTCCCTAAATTCTTTGCCCGACTTTGTGACACCAAGTATAATAACTAGTTTTAGTGACCATTTGCATCCATTGTTCACTTTGATTAAAAAAATGCCTCTCTACAGGGTGTGAACTTGATGGGGTTGTAGGAAACTCGACTCGGCCATCAAGCTCACCACAATATAGTAAGGAACCTCTTGTTCTCAGTGATAATTTATCCTCTTTAGTTACTATTCCGTGTTGCTTTAATCACAACTAATGTGTTGGAAACATTACAGCTTAATAACATACTTCACATCTCTGCATACAAATTGAGTTCAATATTTAACTGTTGCACCAGCAGGCTTCATATCTTCAAAAAAAAAAAAAGGTATGTAAAAAGGTTGACATTTTGAATGATATATTTAAACTATTATGTTTCTATGGCTGTAGTACCGTTACGATTAGTCGAGTGATCAGCATATGGGTCTTATGTTTTTGATAGCATAGGTTCAAATTTTGCCATAGGCTGGCAGTTGATAGTAACAGTAGTGTCCACAGACACCTGCATGTTTCTTGTTTAACCTGTTCCACTTTCAACCATGACTGGCCAATCTTTGAAGAGGTAGCATAACCTTGAAGTGCCACTAACAAACCTTTGTCCATTCTTCTGTAGCCTATAGCGCCGGTAGGTTTTCTTGAGGGGCCTGGCGGTCGGCCCAGGCCCGTCATGATGCAGGCATTTTTTTTTATAGTGGCGCCATTTAGTATTGGCTCATGCTGCTGCCCGGAACTCATTCTTGATTCACTTGGATGGTTTAGCAGGGCTTAGGTACGACTAACATTGCAGAAACATGGAATTTTTAGATTTTTAGTGTGGCAACACATTGACAAATGTTTTAGTATGGACTGAACATCAAAGATATATATGGTAAATGGGTGCTTGTAGATCTTGACATTATATCTGTCAATAGTCTCCAGTTGTATCCTCTCCCCCATCTCCTGAAAATATTACTCTTGTCAGGCAATCTAAGTGAAGGCTTCCATCGAAGCTGGCGTGCAGACATAATGTCAATGCTTAGATTCACTGTCCTTATAGCACTGAAAATAATGCAATTACATGAACATATTTTATTTTTTAGAATTGTGATTAATTGTGATTAAATATTTTTTCATGTATTTTCAGACATGAAAAGTGAAAATTGCTGCACACAACAGTCTGCCGTCTGCACCGGGAGGCAAGGCAGCTCAAAGCCCAGGCTGTTACAACTCCTGGGCAGTTTTTGCCCAGAGCCAGCAATTTTTTAGATCCAATAGGGATGGATTTTTTCTGAGATCAGGTTCAACATGCTGCAAGATGCCAAGATCTAAGCCTAGTAGAAGATATGGGTTACAAGAGAGGAGGTTTGCTCTGGCCTTATACTATCAAAGTCCAAATGCTAATAGATTTCTAAGCACAGTATTTCACTTGCCTTCAGTTTCAACACTTCACCCATGACTCAGGGGTATTTCAGTAAATGTTGGCTGGAGCAAACAGACTCTGACAGCTATGCAGCAAAGAGCACAGGCTTTGTCAAAAAAAGAGAAACTTCGTGGGATTTGCCATTATTTAGTTTTACTCTTGTTACACCAATAATTTTTTTTCCATATACTTTGCCAAATATTGCAAGAAATGCACCATTGTTGGGCTTGCCTGTTATAAATCAGATCTTGTTCAATTAACAAGCTTTGGGTGTCTGCCACTTTCCAGTTGTAATGCAAGGAATCATTTATCTTCCCTGCCAGATATCACATGTAATGCACCATTGTTGGTTTTGCCTGTTATAAATCGGATCTTGTTCGGTTAACAAGCTTTAGGTGTCTGCCACTTTCCAATTGTAATGCAAGGAACCTCCTGCCAGATATCGCATGTAATGCACCATTGTTGGTTTTGCCTGTTATAAATCAGATATTGTTCAGCTCACAAGCTTTGAATATCTGCCATTGTTTATTTCAGGTGTAATGCTTGGAAGTATTTGTTCTCTTCCCTACCCAACAGTATGCAATGGTTTATTGTGGATTTTGCTGTTATATTTAATCTTGTTCAGGTAACAAGCTTTTGTGTCTGCCTTACCTAATATGTGCTGCAGTGACACTTGGCTTGGTTTCATAATGTGAAATACAGTATGTAATTTCATCACACTAAGTGTCTATCATCACGTCTCTGGCATCATTAATGTGGCTTCCAGGAGTAATCTTGTTTGTATTACAGCATGCAATTTTTTTTCTGCTTTATATGATATACATAATCACATAAGTATGAATTTTATTTTGACAAAATGTAATGGCAGTTGTTATTCTTGACTAATGCCTCATAAACCCTTTTTTGAAGGGGGGTGGGGTGGACAGAGAGTGGTTTGTTTGGTTGGCCAGTTCAAGGAATTTAATATCAAATGATTTTATTACATCCAACTTTAATGTGTGCTAAAAACACATATTTTATTAAATCCAACTTTAATGTGTGGTTCCTGCAATAAATGCTACATGTTTACTGATGTAGCCTATGAAATACAAATCACTCTCTGCCCTGTAATTTGGTGTGTCACATACTGCAGCATAACTTTCCTGCTATTTTCTTACACTATGAGTTGCCTTATTTTGTCTCATTTGCTTTTATCATATGCGCCTCCGCTGCATAGTTGTGCCTACTGAGCTTAATATCTTCATGACCCTGACACCAAGGTCAGAGCTTGTGAGATCATACGGTGTCCTACATCCCATTTTCACCTCCAGGCTCGGCTGTCTCCCAGGACCACCAAGTTATTGCATTCCATTTAAGACAACTCATGTGTTACCTTCTTGATGTCCTCCATCATGTATTTCAGCATGTTTTATGATGCTTTGCTCTTATATTGATGCGCCTTGCAACATTTTTATACATTTTCATTGTATATAACGCACCATTGTTGGTTTTGCCTGTTATAAATCGGGTCATGTTCAGTTAACAAGCTTTGAGTGTCTCCCATTGTTTATTTCAGTTGTAATGCTTAGAAGCTGTTGTTCTCTGCCCTGTCAAACAGTATGCAATGCTTGCCATTATCTGGCACTTATACAGTTAGTATGATATTTTTACTCAGTTAAGAGCATTTTGCAAAAGGTAAAGGGACGGTTGGGGGCATACGCTGTGGCAGCGCATGGCCTCGGTGCTCACCTTTGTAACATTGGCCCTTGAGCCTGTGGTGTTAGGGAACCCATTACCCTGGGACACAGGACCAGTGTGACATCCGGGTTACCACAGTTGCAAAGGCATTATAGTAATCTAGCATGCATAGAATGTTGTATGCTTTGCTTGTATTTAAAGCACTGGATATATTTGCTACACACACACACACACATATATATATATATATATATATATATATATATATATATATATATATATATATATATATATATATATATATATATATATATATATATATATATATATATATATATATATATATATATATATATATATATATATATATATATATATATATATATATATATATATATATATATATATATATATATATGCTACACTATATTTTTCCTAAAATAACAATTTGATATAGTGTAGATAATACCTAATAAAACATAAAAACAAATATATTTTTCTTTACCCCATTAGTAAATCATTTAACAATAATGAAAAAATAAGTAAAGGCTGGATAGGGTGCTGTGGCAGGTACTTCAAAAATAGTAAAGCTTCCCCTGAAAAGTGACGTTTTTGGTGGGACCCAATAGATGGCGCTACTTCCGCATGCCCGAGGAATTACTACATACCACTATCTCTTCGTATAGTCTCTTTGGGTAGGACTGAGACCACTCACACACAACACACCGCGACAACGAGGTCACAACTGTGTGTGTGTGTGTGTGTGTGTGTGTGTGTGTACTTTTTTTTTTTTTTTTTACAACAAAGGAGGCAGCTCAAGGGCACACAAAAAAAGAAAACAATAATAAAAAAAAGCCCGCTACTCGCTGCTCCTAAAAAAGAAACAAAAGAGGTGGCCGAAAGCAAGGTCAAATACTGTGCTAGCCAAGGGCCCGTCACAGTTCTCCCTGCGAGTACAAAACCAAAGCTACGATATATAATTCATAAAAAAACTACGCTGATAGAGTGGTAAAAGCACTCACCAGTCTCAAAACTCTTAGTAATACTTAGTAATAATTGTACCTAAAAACTGTGCCTCCGTGCTGACACCCTGCCAGGTCAAACTCTCTCGCCTCTGCCTGTCAACATCTACCTTTCCTTCCTGCTGGAAGTATGCCTTCATACAGCCTGTGCCTAAGAAGGGTGACCGATCCAATTCCTCAAACTACCGCCCTATAGCTTTACTTTCCTGCCTATCTAAAACTTTTGAATCAATTCTTATGCCTCGGTCACACATTCACGTATCAAGCAAGCCACGTACGCCCACGCACGAACAGAATTTGGTAGTCGGCAACCGCTTACGTAAGTACTACGTAAATGTCCCGTAATGCGTATTTACGTACGTGGGCATACGGGGCGGAGACGGGGGGTCGCTACGCACCACCCGAGCGTGCGTGGGGAGCCACGCATCTTTCGACATGTTCAAAAGATACGTGGCTGCTCACGTCAACCGCCATGTTACGTGGCTCCACACGTACAACGTGGCGCATACCTGGCGCTAACGGCGTGCTTGCGGGGCGCTTACACGTGGTCCCACGCTGCTCCCCTGTTCCCGCAACGCAATGCGTGGGTCCTCACGCGGTGCAGGAGCATCCGTGGCACCAGCGCCGCTCCTCGGGTACCCACGACGACGTTGCAACGCTGTGCATGGTGTGTATACGCCGTGCGGCGGGCTTGCGGCTTCAGTTCCTCTCTCGGACTAACAACAGCATATACCTGGAAGCCACAACCACCGCCTCTCACCCCCGCCAGCGCCCTCGTCAGTAGACCTTGTCGCCACTGCTTTCAACTATGCCTAAGGACACCACCAAGAGGTCACGGAAGGGGGCTTCTTTAGCTTCAGGGTCACCCAAACCTCCAACAACCCGCGGGCAACCTGCTTCCAAGCTTCTGGTGTTTGTGGCACCTGCAATTCCTCATCTCCGTAGACAGTAACAATAGCCCTGCAGGTCTCTGGTACAGTGTAACTAATGGTGTTGTGGTCTACTCGGAATGAGTATTGGAGACTCTTGTATGAGTCACCCGTGGCGAGGAAACGTTGGGTGATAGCCACACGCAGGCCTGGCTCAATGGGTGTGACAAGTTCAGCTGTTTCACTGAAGAGGTCCTTGTTAATCCGGGTAAAATTCCTGTACAGTTCTGGACTTTCGGTTGCCAACTCCTCCATCAGGTTGTCATAGTGGCCTAGCTCCACTCTTCTTTGCAGGTACGGCCAAGCCCAAACCCTCCTCGCCCTCCTCTTTTATTTCTGTTTTTTCACTTGCAAGGTGGACCTTCACAACTAACACCAGTACCATGGCGTGCACATACTCCAGGATGGCCTCCATTAATTATGTGTTATGGCTTTTGCTGGTGTTATAAGGGCAAGGATGTCTTCAATGTTCTCCATGTTGATTCAGCAGGAGGGGAGTACTTCTTACAGCAGGTAGATGTTGACGGGAACTGCAATCACAGGTGTGCAGCACGGCCCTTATGTACGTACCTCTCACGTTTACCCACCGACGTACGTGGGGATAACGTGAGGATGACGCAGGGTCGTAACGCACCACGTTACACATACGGTATACGTACGTGGCTGTTACGTGCTCTGCCACGCACTACTTGTGGGGGTGTGGCCTCTTGTCGTGACAATTCGGGTAAGCGTCACGTCATGCTTGCGCAGTGCGTAGGCTCAATACGCGTTACCTCGCACTTATGTTATGGCGTCCCTATGTTGACCGTGCAAGCTTTACGTACATCGGCCCCTGACACGTATCCAGTTGATCGCGGCAACAAACCCCGCGTATGGCCACGTATGGGCCAAAAATCACATACGTGAGCATACGTGGGCTTGATACGTGAATGTGTGACCGAGGCTTTAACCGGAAGATTCAAAAGCACCTTACCACTTCTGACCTTCTATCTGATTGCCAGTATAGGTTCCGCAAGGGGCGTTCTACTGGCGATCTTCTTACTCTTAACTGACTCTTGGTCATCCTCTCTTAGCCGTTTCGGTGAAACTTTCTCAGTTGCGCTAGACATATCGAAAGCTTTCGACAGAGTCTGGCACAAGTCTTTGCTTTCTAAACTGCCCACTTTCGGATTCTATCCCTCTCTCTGTTCCTTTATCTCCAGTTTCCTTTCTGGCCGTTCTATCTCTGCTGTGGTAGACGGTCACTCTGCTGTGGTAGACGGTCACTGTTCTTCCCCTAACCCGTAAACTGCGGTACGCCTCTCAGGCGGCTTATCCGGTAACATCCTGTACGCCTCTTGGAAGCACGATTTTTACATTACTCCTA